>NW_025780747.1:0-40179 GCF_021130785.1 Homalodisca vitripennis
TTTAAACCCCTTTTAAGATATCGGAAAAGCTAACTTATTGCTTTTATTATATTCATTTTTCTTTATAGAAATTAATACTGTTTCGTATTTTATTCATATCTTCGTATGATTTATTACGAAAATAATAACCACGTTTAGTATATCTCAACAGGTTTCATAATATTAGTTATAATTAAAATTTACTTATAGATTTGGGTTATAATGTAAATTTCACTAACAATCACGGCGATAATAGAAATAACACACATATAAGTGGATACTGTGGCATTTTCTATGAACCTTATTTTGTAAGTAAAATATATTGATAACTATCGCTTAGTTTTTGTATCATACAAAACCTAATCTAGTTATTTCCTGATTGCTGGGATAATCCTATCTCTTAAATAGCTTGAAAAACTTAATTCCTTTACGTGGGATCTGTCTAACCTACGTCATTCACGCGAACGAACTTTATTTTATACAGGTAACATGGAGTTCAGTGACGTGGTAGGATATGTCTGGGCATTAGCGAACATCTTTTAGTTTTTGTTATGAATACAATATTGCCAACTAGGATACCAATCAATAAAGACATATTTAAATAAATTTATTACTATCATATATCATTTTTCAAGTTACAACCACATATGTTTATACTTTATAACCTTTAATTAATTACTGAGATTAGCCTAAATTTTAATTGTAAACCTAATAAACTTTTAAATGCTTATCGTATATTTAATGAAGGTACAAAAATAATATTATTACAGAACTATAATAAAGCAGCTGTGTATGTTTGTGAGAAAACTCAATTCCAACAGTTCACATGTGCCGGCTGACACGGCAGGGCCGGAAAGTGACACATTGACTGCTCTGATATCTCACATTAGCTCACGGATGTATGTGGCTGCACCTTCTATTTATGTTCTTCTTCCTGTAAAAAACGAGATGCATACAAAAATTCTGTTAAAATAGTACTTTACTTTAAATACGTCGCTACCTCTCTCACTTCACTTCATTCCTCTTGGATTACTATATAAAGTACCCATATACAGTTTAAAATTTGACTTTATTCTTCGTGCATTATATAATAACACTACATATCACAATAGTGCACGAAATCATTTATTTAACATCTAAGGAAAGTTTTAAACTTTCCTGATGAAACCAAAATTTTTACTAAGGTAGTTGTCTACCTGTATGTAATAATCAGAAATTTTAAGTGAATTTTCTATGTTATTTCCTATGGTCTGTTGGCAAATAAAATCTATTCAATGTACAAGAGTTTTATCTTGAATACGACCGTAATTTAGCAAAAGTTTTATAAAATGCATATGATTGTTAATATAAATGAAACGTTAGCTTGTTGTTTAAAAACAATCTGAAAGATACTTCAAATTGTAAGCAAAATATGATGAGAAAACTAAAATACAAACGCTTACGAGTTATTAGTACATTTCATAAATAATATAAATATAATAGAGTTTATCTTTGCTATAGGTCTGGTAATACTATTATGTAGAATACAATGTGAGCGTGGACAAAAGTTAATACATATAAATTATAGAAAACTAAAATAATTTTTAAAACTAATTTAAATTTTTTTTATAGATGATAAATTCTTTAACTTCCAAATAAATAGGTTTTTCATAATGAAGTTTTTGTTGTTTGAAAGTAGTTTTCTGTACAGTGTGTTGAGCACAGGATATCGTAGATAAATTACTATTCCGTTGTATGTAGGGCAAACGCAATTTAAATTTACTGATGATTTTCATGAAAGAAAAAAACACTTTATGACACATCTTGAGAAAGAGGTAAAACTTACCAAGCGAGGTTCAACTTTAGTATGGTACCTACTCTAGTTAGTAGTTTCTTTTTTTACCCTTGGTAAAAACTTCGATTCGTTTTCTTACAGGGAATTGTTTGATAAATAGAGAGTTTTTGTTTGGAATAAAGTAATAAGAATCGTATCAGTAAGCACACGTCTATTGGTGGCTATATTTTTAATATAAATATATGTATAGATCAGTTTAAGTGTAAGTTTTTGGTTATTGTTAAAGCATTTTCTTTAACCGCAGTACCGATAGGATGTAGTTTCCAAGGGATGTTCATTAGTTATAGATTTATTGAGAAAGGAAATATAATAACAGCTACTGTCATAATTTATTTAGTAGCTAAAGCCGTCAATTTTACGCGGTATTTAATATCTAGTAATAATTATTATATTATTATTTTAATAAATTTTAAGACTTGTAAATTTTTTATTTGCATAAATATTTATTTTTTAGAGTATAACAGTTATATAAAATAAAAGAGGATATCAGTTTAAACCAAAGAGGGAAAGAGTGTGTATTAAGTAAGGGATGTTATTCATAAACAACTTTTGCTAATTAGTTGAACACTTAACACACTTTATTACGTACTTTGCTCTGACTGAGAGTAAGGAAGCCGGAGTTAAGTGGTAATTTGCATGCACTAAGCTCAGTTTTTATTGCTTCTAAGTAAGCATACAAATATTTAGAAGTAGTTGCTCCGAGTGAAAAAACTAAGTATAATATATTGCTCTAATATTCTGTGTTTTTTGAGATTTTACACGCAGTTTAAACTTCACCATAACTTACAAAAAATGTGTTATATATTTACGCGCAATGTTGCAAAAGAAATGATAGAGCGTTAAATATATTATTATTTTCAAAATATACACCTTCTTTTCTAACATTAAACGATTTTATAAGCCCTTTAATTTTATTGTTTTATTTAAATATTTTTCTATATTTTACGTTTTAATTTTTGGGATTATTTTTAAACATCAAGCTCATAATAGCAGTTTTTATCAGAAACTAAATAAAGAATAAGGTAAAATAAAACAATAAAAAATAAACATAAAAAAGTATTTACCATGTACAAATTTTGATATAATAGTTATGAGAAGTAAGAAAGATGGCGAGTGTGTCTTTACTTTACTTGGTTTTGCTTAAAATATTTTGTTACTTTTCACGTTAAATTTGAGATGTTTGACATCAAGCTTCAATTTGTCATATATTTATAACGATCATGTTAATTTGATAAAATATCTGCTAAGTATTACAGCTGTATACTCACGACATAACACACCTTATGTACATTGATAGCTTATATCAGGAACATACTATAACACAGGCCTGTATATGAGATTCTTCTACAAATGGTTTTATGAGTATTACATTTAGATAGAGCAATGTAGATTTTGGATTCATTATGGGTAAAGCTTCTTAACATGTTAATAAAGCCTTCGTGCACTGTTACAATAGCCTGTTTTACGATGAACCACACAAAAATTAAAATAAAAACACTGTGACGTTTTCCCTGTTAGGTTTTAAAATAATAGTAATTTTTAAAAATAGTCATCACCAAGTGAGAAAAATGGCGATTACTATAAAGTGTCAAATATTACTTAACATTTAGACTTATGAATTTAATAGAAAGAAGAATATGAATAGAAGGTGCAGCACATACATCCGTGAGCTAATGTGAGATATCAGAGCAGCAGCCATGTGTTACTTCCGGCCCTGAAACGTCAGTCGGCACATGTGACTTGGGGATTGAGACTTCTCATAAACAAACACGTTTATATTTCCTTAATAACATCCATTTTTTCAATCTCTGCCTATCAAGTTGAGTGGTTTTAACCTTTAATTACGAATTTAATTAAAATGTATCCATTGAAAAGCACGCGTAACTCTTGCAAATATATTGCTTTGAACTAGCGGGTTTCAAACTTCACAAGTACGAAAATTACACGTTACATATTTTAAACAGTAACGTAATATTTGTACACATTTAATTAATATGGATGGAAATTACCGTTTTATTATAATAATTCTTATAAAAAACAAATTCATATTTTGAAAACAAGTAGTAAATATTTTGTAGAACTATTTCGTATATATTTGGGAACAGGATTTATTATTTTATAAACTGCTGAGGGCTACTTTGGCTTTGTATTAATACTCAAATATGTCTGATTAATCAGAGACTTTTCTTATTCATTACAGACATAACAGCATAGTTTTAAGAGCTTTTTGTTATGCAACAATATCAACGGGGGCATTTTCTTTTTTTTAAGACGGCTTTACCTGATGGTTTTTACTTACTCTTAATATGTATTCCTGGAACTTGTGTTATTATGTGGATTGTATAAAAGTTGTATACTCCTATGTGGACTATTATATAACAACTAACGCATTGTTACGTGAATTAATCATGTCAGCTTTATTTTGTTTAACAAAATATCCCAAAAAATAAATACCGTATCAATAAATTCTAAAATATATAGTTAATAACGTAAAGATTAAATTTAAAGCAGTGTTTTTCTTGATCAATAAATATTTTATTACTTGTAAATGTTAATTAAAAAAAATACAATCTCATAACAACATGTAAACTGTTCATACCAGTGATTGTTATACAAACTAAATTGTCAATGACTATACAAGAAATATTTTTTCAAACTATTAGTCTTAAAGGGTCTCGTTTTATTTGTCGGCAAAACATAAAACGCCTTATATAAAACAAATAATAATTAAATTCAAGTAGATTACCTTATTTACCCATATAATATGGTACTGACACCTAATATTTGCGCTATTGTTTGTTATACTTTAAATTTTTTAAATGTTCATAGTCAGTATCACTTTTACACTATTTTAGTCTAGTAGTTAAACTATATATTGATATTTAAACTTGAAGATTGTTCCATCCATATAATTTGTAATATATATATTTCAATATTTAAATAAATTATATTCAATGTTTTGAGAAGCTTAAATATTTTGTAAGGTAGCTAGTCAAACTGAACACTACTTAAACATGTTCACTACCACAGCCTACACGACCTGACTGTCCCAGAGGTCCCCTCAATATCACTCAGTAGTCAAAATATTAAAAATTTTCAGTTCATTTTAACATTATACTTTTCTCTATCTATCCATTATATAAAAATAAATAAATCGTATTATTTTTCGAAATCTATATACTCATTGAAGTTTTACATAAAATATATGCGTATACATGACAATTTGTCCTTTATATTTATTTCCCAACTAATTCAAGTTGTTACAAAGAGGAAGAAGGCTAGGAATAGTGTAGTACTGTATTCTAAATTCCACAAACTAATACAGTAGTTAAATAGTTTTTCAACTACTGACAGGAACTGGGATACCTTTTGAGCTTCAATGTAATTATCAAAGACTGTAAATAAATCTGTTCCCTCATGTCCATTTAAAGGAAGAAGTATAAAAAGAATGCCAATTGAGTGAGAGCCCTACGTACGAGCCAATAGGGTCACATCAAGTCGAGGGTGACAAACTCCTTTACTAGAACAAATCAATTTTCCACACTTTCCCCGAAACGCCCCCTAGAGTGCTGTAAAGTTACGACTGACTCCACGTCCTGTAAGAGTGTACTTTCTAGATTTTGCTTTAAAGACTTACAACAATGAAAAATTGACTTAATACTAGCAGAAGTTATTTAACTTTTCAATTCACAACAAATAAGCAAACAAATACGAGTTCTATTTAATTGTTCGTTATAAAAAAAATTCTTAATAGATATGTTTTGAAGTAGTTCATAAATCTATTTCTTTGGTTTAAAGTAAAAAATTCTGAGCAATGCAGTCTACTTCCAGTATATGGTATTTCAGGTGATGTAGCAGTGTTCGTGTTGTTGCCGCTACCATGAAAATACACTCTTAAGTGCGTTTAAAAAGCTTGTACTTTTACTAAAGAATTTATTTATTGCTGTTTTAATGTACTTCCAGTCTAAAGTATTTTTGGTGCTGCTTTTTTATAGCTTAATACACAAGTATAAAAATGTACCCTATCTAGTACGGTGAAGAAACTTGAAAAACAAATATATTTATTCTGAATATTGCAAACCATCTTCAAATCCTATGCATGCTTGATCTTTATGAAAATGATTTTTTCTATATAAGGTATGAGACATACGTGTACATAATTTCAAATTTACGTAGACGAACTATCCGCAGGATATCTAGAAAACGGTAATATATTTTGTGGACGTACAATTTCAAATGAAACTTCATTTTTACATTATAAATTTGAGTTTGACTATCATGGATGTTCATTTTTTTTATTTGATTGAGCCCCATTAAAAACATTTACGGGTGTGTCCACAGGTTACCTCAAGAATAAAATTCGCTTTAGAGTTGAAAATTTCCGTGCAGATTAAGCAAAGTCTGTTATATGACAAGTGGTCTGACTCTACCATTTATTATGTTACTCATAGTATTAATCTAGCCTAATATAAGATCGAATCGAAACATGCCTATTAATGAGTTTGATAGGGACATGTTATAAAAGTCTACCCAATGAAACTGTTGGTTACAAATAATACAATTGCTTGTTCACACGAAATTGAAGTAGTTTTTTAAAAAATTGCAAGTACCTTTGCAGCTGAAAAATATATTTTTTTTATTGACGAAATTCTTTGTTAAAATTCTGTTATGTTTAAACAGTGAATTTTCTAATCTTGTGGCATGTAATTACTGCTGAAGTTCAATCCAATTTTCAAAAGGCGTTAATTAAACTTAAATCACGAACGGAGAGCCTAAGCGCCTCTTGCTGCTTATTTATTGTGTAAATTTAATAATTTTTCTCGAACTTGAACTTCCACCTCCAGCAGCGAAATAATTTTAAAATCAATAAAACTAAGTTCCTCTTTAACACGCTAAAATTGTCCGTGCTTCGGTGCCATCACAAACTACAAGTATTTTTTAACCTGAATACTTTGTTAAGAACTAAAATTAAATGTATACTAAGTTTTAAAGACTCAAGATGTAATATAACATTGGGAAATCGTAATTATTAAATAATTATTATTAGTTTTATACACTCATTTAGATAACAGAATACAGATATTAAGATTAAAGCTTTTAGCATGTTTAACAAATATAAAACTAGTCTAAGAATTTGCTATATAATGTTAATTTTTGAAAGTAATTGTCTATACTGTATAATACATAAAACTCAAAATTTCAACAAAATATTCACAATAACCCTAGTTCTTTTTAATTTGAACATAAATGAGATTTTTTAATAATGCAGTCTTTCATTCACGCCATCGTCTCTATCGGTGTAATATTTTTATTAATATTTGGCAAATGTAAAGGGCTATATAAAGAACATTTATCCTTTAAGATTTGTTTTGAAAAAAAGATGTTCAGGCTAAAATAATTTTATATATTAAATTTAAATTCCTAAACTAGGTACCTACACAATACCATAAAACTAATTGGGTATGGGATTGCATATGCATATTATTAGTTCCTTATATATATATATATATATATATATATATATATATATATATATATATATGTAATATGTTTTAGATTAAATCATAAAACTTAATCTACAGGCCTGAAGTAATATACATTGGGAGTTGACGTATGGATACACTCTGTTTACTTTTTGATGGATAAAGGATGGAAGGATGGAACAATGAACATTTCACTGTTACAACTTTGCCCATTTCTACGAAATGGGATTGGGGGGGTAGCTCATATCCTTTAAACTTAAAGATACATTAAGTGGAAAATTTTTATAAAAGAAGAATAACAATGGAAACTTGAGCTTTCTATCTCACTCCAGTACAAAATAGCAGGTCATTTAAATTAATAAAACAAATATTGAGACAAAACATGAATATCAACATTTAGAAGGTAAATAACGTTAATAGACAACCACTTTCTTACAAACTCAAACCTGTTTTACAGTTATTATCTGTTTCAGGACAGGCCTCCCTTATCTTATCAGTTTTGAGGAAGTCCAGTATCATGTTCAGTTTATGGTTGGAATCAACAAAGTTAAAACGTAGTTTTGTGCTACTTGTCACTTAATGGGTCTGTCACATTTAAACAATTTGAGCCTTCCCCAAATCCCATTTCGGGGAAGCAGATAAAGTTGTAAGAGTGACTAAAACTTTCATTTCTATTTCCTAAAAAGTTGTCCCAAGTTCCATCCTTTCATCTTTATCTATCTATACACATAGTGTATCCATAATTTTAACTCACAATTTATACTTGCTGATACCCGCTAACATTTGGAATAAATGTTTTAAGTTAATTTGTCCAGATATAAATAATACTTTCGAATACCTCGTTTAGGCCCAAGTAGTTAGTTATAGTACCATCTCAATAGCCTAAACTAATGAGGTAGTAAACTGAATTTTTGAGCTAGTGCTGTCTAGCGATATTATTGTATCTACGGAAATGAGGCTTGTCATTTATAAAAAGTAAAAAATATTATTGCCCTCTCCAGTAACCACCATAATGAACAGAGTAAGGTTTAAATAGCATTGCCCATCTCTTACCAAGGGGTAGGGTATCAGTCACTTTAACGCACCAGTTGTTTCTATGTTTTATCCACTGTGTTTTATTCACGTTTCAGTGTGAATAAAAAATTAAGAAATATTTTTGAATAATTTATTAAAAAGTTGCCCATGTGGAGAGTGCAAAATTTACGCAAAGCATTGCGAACAAATGGGCTGTAGTAAAGACATAAACAGAGAGTTTATTAGGCCATAACTACTTCACTCTGCTACCCTACAGAAGCCGTCCACTCCAACTACAGCACTTTCTCCACACTTTTAAAATAAGAGCGAGTAATTATTTTTTAAATGAGTTAACGAACGCATTTTTTAGCAATTGCACATTGTACTTAAAAATAAATTTTAAAATAGTTCCAGGTTGTTTTTGCAGACGAATTAATTAAACTACAACAAATAGTTTTGTGTTCAATCTCTATATGTACAGTTATATATATTTTTTAAAGTTCTTTAATGTATAAAAAAATATTTTAAAGAATCATTAAACAGCGTAGCCTGCAAGTTCAAGAAAGAAGTCATTGTTCAATAGTGTGTAATACATTTTAAACAAGATGATAAGTAATTCCTATGTTAATGCTTGAAGCTCATAAATAAATTAGGTATATAATTAAACCTCTAACAACACGGCGTAAAGAATTACCAAAACTTAATAATATATTAATGTGTAAACCGGCAAAAACTATTTTTTTCAATTAGTTTCCTGCAATTCTTTTTTTAGAAGACATGAAACCTGCAATACCCCAAAAAATTAAATTTAACAATAAGATATCTGTATTTTCCAATATTTCTTTTCATAATTATTGTATGTAATATTTTCAATTCGAGTATTAATACAACAATAAACAATTACAAATACGAATTCTTCTATATTACTATTGTAATTTAAACAAGTAGTGACAGTTATTTCTCAAAAATACTAAAAAAAAACTTAATTGTGCGATTCAATACTTCTGTAAATCATGACCAATATTTTTACTTTCGTACTTATAATCATGATACATTTGCAAGGTCTCTAAAATAATATATTTTATGTTTCATGCGAGGTATTTGGGACAATAATGCATTTAAATTAGGGTTAATACATACTGATGATACATTTAAAAATTAGAGCATGTGTCTGCTGGATTCCATTCGATGAATTCACTGCAATTTTCAGAATAAAACTGAGTTGATTATTTGAGTAAGCAATACAATTTTCTTGTACAAACATATTAAGATATCATATACCTCATTCAGATAACATTACTGCACGGCGATACAGCTGTAACATAAACGCAAACATTTCTACATATCTGTCAGTCCATAATGTTAGTAGGTACCATATAAGATTAAACGCCTGTAGAGGATTGATTATTGGTTATCCGAGTAAAGTTTATTTAACTTTCAATAAGTTAATTTTGCTATGCTGTCTTTACAAGTATTTTCAAACTTAGTAAACTTATTAATGTGATATGTCCAACATTAGATAAATATATAATTTGAGGAACTTTCATAATATAAGTATTAATTAAGAGACTTTTTTCCTAAGATTGCTTAATTTGAGTTTATAATCAGTTAGTCTTTCATAACTAGTGAAAAGTTTTCTCTCTATATGGATATTCAATGGAAATATATTGGGTAACATTTATTATTGGCAATAGATTATTGGAAAGGATAACAGATTTACAGACATTTGCATCACTAAAGCTGCAAAGATAGAAAACAACGTTTCGAGAATTGGAGCTATACCCTCTTCAGGTGCTAAAACACTTTAAAATATAAAGATAAGTATATGCAAAATAATGAAAGTATATAATGGACAACAGTTTATGAAACTCGAGTCGAATGCTTAATGCATACACTAGTTGCTTCTAGATATATCATATCATAAATAATATGTAACTTAGGTAAAATATTTGTATACAGCAATATTTGTAGTGCAGAGAACATACAATAACAGTTTCTGCAGTCAAGTAACAAGTAAAGTGTAATCAACAAATGGAGACAACGCTGTGGTTCCCACTACACATCTCGTAAATGTGTTCTAGAGTCCTTCTCTGAATTCTTATTGCAGAAGACATTTAAAACTCGTGAATATTTTGTAGTGCAGAGAACATACAATAACGGTTTCTGCAGTCAAGTAACAAGTAAAGTGTAATCAACAAATGGAGACAAACGCTGTGGTTCCCACTACACATCTCGTAAATGTGTTCTAGAGTCCTTCTCTGAATTCTTATTGTAGAAGACATTTAAAACTCGTGAATATTTGTAGTGCAGAGAACATACAATAACGGTTTCTGCAGTCAAGTAACAAGTAAAGTGTAATCAACAAATGGAGACAACGCTGTGGTTCCCACTACACATCTCGTAAATGTGTTCTAGAGTCCTTCTCTGAATTCCTATTGTAGAAGACATTTAAAACTCGTGAATATTTGTAGTGCAGAGAACATACAATAACGGTTTCTGCAGTCAAGTAACAAGTAAAGTGTAATCAACAAATGGAGACAACGCTGTGGTTCCCACTACACATCTCGTAAATGTGTTCTAGAGTCCTTCTCTGAATTCTTATTGCAGAAGACATTTAAAACTCGTGAATATTTGTAGTGCAGAGAACATACAATAACGGTTTCTGCAGTCAAGTAACAAGTAAAGTGTAATCAACAAATGGAGACAACGCTGTGGTTCCCACTACACATCTCGTAAATGTGTTCTAGAGTCCTTCTCTGAATTCTTATTGCAGAAGACATTTAAAACTCGTGAATATTTGTAGTGCAGAGAACATACAATAACGGTTTCTGCAGTCAAGTAACAAGTAAAGTGTAATCAACAAATGGAGACAACGCTGTGGTTCCCACTATACATCTCGTAAATGTGTTCTAGAGTCCTTCTCTGAATTCTTATTGCAGAAGACATTTAAAACTCGTGAATATTTTCACGAACATGGTCAGAGGTATGGAAACTAGTTATTTTATTTGAATAAGAAACATTTATTATTGAAGAAACCGTTGAAGCTAAGAATAACTAATCTAAAAATAAGGGAACTGCAAATTACTTCTTGAATGAAATTAAACATGTGAATAATTAAATGTAGAAATATGTAAAATATAGCTGTATGTGTAAGTTTAAGAATGATAGTATAGTTTTTTTGAAAACTTTATAATGTTCTTTTAACGAGTTTGATCTGATACGATAACCATAAGATATATAAATATAACAAAATTTAAGAACATTTTTTAATTATGATGTTGCAGGATAGACATGTCGTGTATAAAGTTTTAGGTTTCAACAATATATCCTAAAACTTGCGTTATTAGTGTGTATATCATTTATTATTTAAAGTCTAATGCTTATTACAATTTAACCCAGAATTAAAATATGATGTCTAGGTAAGTCGAAAGAAAGTTTCACATTCTTCCGTTTTTTTCTGGTTTCATCTATAAATGTTATATTGCACATGTGTTATGAGTTTCGACTAATATTTTCATGTTCATATAATCGAAACAAATTGAAAAATTCTATAAACTGGAAGCCTACTAGTCAAAAATGCTAAACCTGTTACGCTATAAGTCGTGTGTCGTACTCCTACATTGTAACATGTTGATAGGGGAAAACTTCAGCTCATAATGTTGAATGTTTTATATTGATGAAGCCAAAATGTTGTGTTTACCCATACTAATATTTTACTTTGAATTTATGGAGGATTGATTAAGTTCAATTAGTTTTTCTATAGTCAGTGTTTTAGTTAATGCAGATCTCCAGAGCAGAGTTGAAAAAGTAAATCTCTAAGAGGACATGGAGTCAATTGAAAATTTACTCTTGGGAGTGTTCCGGGGACAGCGTGGAAAATTGATTTCGTTCTAGTAAAACAGTTTGTTACCATCGACTTGATGTGACCCTATTGCCTAATACATACGACACTTTCAACCCAAATTCCCCGTGTTCTTCTGAAAATATATACGAGGAAACAGATTTACTGTCGATCATTAAATCCGACATTGTGTTGCTAGGTGAAATACAATGTCTATTTATGTATATATTGAGTGGTTTAGAATCCGAAATTTAATACTAATTTTCATTTTTTTTATTACCTCTTATAATTATCTACTGCATTGTCTAAGTTTGGGTAAATCCTTTGTACTGTTCTTACTGAATACATATGAGGCGGTGAGAGTCAAAGTGGTATAACTCCATTTTTTTCTAAATTTCACTTAACAGCTGTTTTCAACCCCCAAAACATGTTTTCTGTTTAGTGTAAAAGTGGAATAAAATTTCTCGTTCATGATTTCTCCTAAAGACAGCAGCACTATTTGTTTACACTTACAACACCTAGTTTTTGTTAGAAACAAAGTGGTATAACTCAGACTTATCCCACTCTGACTGTAAACTTTTGGGCGGATATATGGCAAATCCCATTAGCTTTAATGTCTTTCTATCTTGATAAAAGTTTGAAAGATATTCTGGGAATGGAAGATACAAGTGAAGAAGAATATGATAGTGATAAGGATAAAGAATATCAACCAAGCTTCAGTGATAGCTGCTCCTTATATTCTTCAGGTAAGAGTATATTAATTTCTAATTAAGTGTTGCTGTGATTAATTTTGTAGGTTATGTTTCAGATTATGAACATACTTAAGATATAATTGTATTGAACTATTTTAAACAACTATCCAAACCCTTGTGACCTTTAAACAGTGAGAAATCTATAAAATATGGGTTATTGTTTGAACCCAAAAAAATAATGTGTAAAAATAACATGTGAAAATGAAATGTTTTAGACCTTGGCCTAGGCCTTGTCTAATATTGTTGATGTTTTTCAGATGAACATGATGACCATAGCTACAACAGACCTATTCGATTGTATCATCGGAAAAAAGCCGTCAGAAAAAAGTGTACCAAGTTGTTCTGCAAAGGCCCTTAAAACTCATCAGTTGTTTGATGCCACCCACTATGCTGATTCTGAGGAAAACTTGCCTGGGCCCTCAGGAATGTAAAATGCCAATGGAGATGTTCCTAAACTATCAGGTAGGCTCTTAACACTACTCCTTGATATAAGTTGTGTGTTTCTGACAATAATGAACAAAAATGAACTAGATAAGTCCTGTGTTGTTCAGATAAAATTGGAATTTCCCAAATTGTAGTATCGCTTCCGGGTATTTTCTCACACTTTGTTTACTAGGCTTATCTTACAAACAAAAATGTGTAGTCTACAGGCCTATAGGTTTATATAATTTTTTATTTGTTTCAGAAAACCAGTTTACTGAAGATCTCCTGAGTACTGATGATTCTTCAACGGACACCAAATGAAAATGTAGCTTCCAATGACCAGTTAGGCAGATCTCACATTTCTGATGCTCCACTACCTGTGGAAAATCCACATATTTTGCCGGTGCTCATTGAAAAATGAGGATTCTGGGGCTCATAAACCTCGCAAGAGACTTCGACGGCCTGATGAATCTAAACGTTCTACTGCAAAACGCCTTAGGAATTCTGGTGAATCTTACAAAAATTATAAAGGTGCTGAGATAGAAGGTAAGAGCTTTTGAGAATAAAGATTGTAAATGTCGCCTTAAGTGCTTTGAATCTATAACCTATGAGCAGAGGCACACTTTATTCAAGAATTGTTATGGCATGGCTGAATTTACTAAGCAAAAATGCTTATCTAGGTGGCCTAATCCATCAAGCACCAGTAGCTGTAAGAAAGCCCAAAGATGGTAGCAAGACCGAAAGACAGGCCTCTAATAAAATATTTCCTACAGGTTACAGGAAAAACAGTCCAATGTTTGCAAGACATACTTTTTAGATACATTTTGTACCTCAAATGGCAGAGTTTTCCAGGTTATTAACTAAAATTTACAATGGAAAATCCCCAGGCGAAGACCTTCGGGGAAAAACATGTTCCAGCAAAGAAGACTCCGAAAACAAAATACAAGATATAGTTGATCACATAAACAATTTTTCCAGCTTTCCAGACTCATTACACTCGGAAAGACAATCTCAATAGAAAGTACCTCAGCCCAGAGCTCAACATTAAAAAAATGTACCAATTGTACAGAGAAAGCTGTACAGCACTTGGTGTTTTAACCCGAAAAAGAACACATCTACAGATATATTTTTAACACCAAATTTACCTTCACTTTCACGTCACCAGGAAAGATACATGTAAGGTGTGTGATAAATTTAAAATAACAGCAGATGTAGAAACTGACCCACAGAAAAAAGCTACATTAAAAGTTCAGCATGAAATCCATTTGCGTAAAGCTGAAAAGGCTATATCTGCAATGAAAAATGAAGGAGACACGGCCAAAGAAAAAAAAAGATGAACTGTTAGCATTAAGTAGAGATCTCCAGAAAGCTCCTTCCCTTTCCTAAGCTGACAGTGTCTGATGCGTACTACAGGCGTAACATGTATTGTTATAACTTAGGTGTGCATGATCTTGCCAACAATAATGCTGCAATGTATGTTTGGGATGAATGTACAGCTTCTCGAGGATCTCAAGAAATCGCTTCTGCGATTTTAAAACACTTATCGTTGCATGTTAGCAACCAAAATCATATAATAATTTACAGTGACACTTGCATTGGACAGAATCGGAACATAAAGGTTGCCCTAGCTCTGATGAAGTTTGTTCAAGACAGCCCCTCTGTTAATATAGTAGAACAAAAATTTCTTGTATCGGGACACTCCTATTTGCCCAATGATTCTGATTTTGGTCTCATTGAAACAATGTGCAAAAATGAAATCCATCTACATTCCTGATGATTGGTACAGCGGAATGGCGTCAGCAAGAAAAAAAATATAGTTATATTGTAGTTCAGATGGCAGCACCAGATTTTCTTTCCACTGAAAATTTAGAAAAAGGCCATTGTTAGGAGGACTAAAAACACAGCTGGAGATAAGGTTAATTGGCTATCGTTTTCAGTGGATTCGGTATGACAAAAGTAAACCTTTTGAGATCTTGTACAAGACAAGGTTAGATGATGACGAATCTTTTAGTACTTTGAACGTACGCCCTAATACATCAGCTAAGGGTCGTCCTAGGTCTCTCTTGCCTGATCAAGACCAACTTTACAAGGAACCCAGAATAATTTAATGCTTTGAAAAAAAAGAGACATGATCTTCCTCCTAAAGTATATTCCTCCAATCCACCATGCCTACTTCAGGAACATAAAAAGTTCGAACACAGCGGAAGACACCAACTTTCTGAATGTCGAAGAGGACACTCCAGAGGAGGAAGAAAATTTGCAGTGAAGCCAATAAGTTTTCTTATATTGTAAAATATTTTCTGTAATTTTTGTTTCAATTTTTCATTTAACTACAATCAGCTAAATACAAATGAAACAAGTTTAGTAGTTAAAACTTATTTTTACCTGTTACATTTTGTGAGTTTTATTTAGGGTAAAAGTGGTATAACTCATTTGAACTCTATTATTACGGTTATCTGTTAAAGAATTAACAATTTCAACAGTTCCATTAGTTTAAAATAGACTTTTGTTAACATCATCCAGCAATTAAAAAATTTCTCACGTGAAAACCTAATTTTTTTGGACCTGTTTGGATAAAACGCTCTGTCCTGAAAAGTTGTAGTAAAGTGAGATATACCACTTTGACTCTCACCACCTCATATGATTTAATGAGGTATTTAAATATCTATCTCTATTTTCTAGAGAAGACAACGCATATAATTCAAACTAAAATCTTTGTATCTTATTTAAAAAGTTGTTATGAAATTAATAAAAATATTAAAATGGCTTTTAAACGTCTTGTGAATTTAAATAGTAAGAATAATTTATCACTTCGGAGTAATGCTATGAGATATCGTGCACAATATAATCCCTAAAAACATTTAATTTATTTATCTTGAAGGTAATAAGTATAGTCTATGTGGACCAATTCATACCTAATAGTGTTTAATGGCTTACTTTTTGTATTTTTATGGACAAATTTGTTATTAAAGTACTTTTATTATTGCTGAGCGGAATGAAGACTCCTCCAAAGAAAAGTAAACGTTCATTTGGGCTTGCGCCCAATCTATAGATAAGACACATTCACAATAACGATAAAACAATCAATGTAATAATAATGAACTATTACAAACTGAATCATTGTTATGTCTGACTTTAGCTAATCAAATTAATAAATAATATACAAGATGTTGTATATTTAATGGAGATCCTTCTGGAAAGATTCCAAAAAAGATCTTTCTAAAAACTATACAAATCAGGTGACAAAGCATCGAGTTGCTTCACAATGTCTACCAAAGGAATCACTTTATGTGTGAACCCATTCCGTGCATACAGCACCTAACGAACTTGTATTTAATAATGTGGCTCAACTAATAAATATGGATACAATCAAGTTGTTCCTTGAAATTATAATAACATAGTTATAATAGTCATTGAGACATTCCTTTGCTAAAGCGAATAACAAATATAAGCACATTAAGGGTACTGCTGCACACCTGAGGCAACGAGGCAACAGGGATCATCCATACAAATAATCTCAAAATCCTTGATATCAATTGATATGATAGGTGGTGATAAACAAAGAGAATAATAACAAAAAATTATAATAATTATGTAATAAAAAGGATCTGCCAACGTAAATCCATGTACAAAAAAGAGTATTTTTAACAAAAAACCTTGAATGAAAGGATGATCTTGATCAAAGTTTCCATCTTATCCAAAACGATTTCTAAAATTTTTGTCTTGAGATAGATAATAGCAACAGGTCTGTAATTCCTAGTATAGTTACAGTCTCCGATTTAAATCAGCACTGTCACTGTCAGTGCCAGCTGACCGTCCAACCGGATCCAGCCACAGCGCTATTTAAGACCGTAAACGGGTGAAATTCCAAGAGCTCATCCTCATTTGACACAACCAGATATCAGACGATATAATATAAATTTCGGTAGTGCAGTCAATATTGCAATAGAACTTGTCAAGCTTGGATAGTACAATTTGAGAAATTACCACTAAATAATGCACAAATAATTACTTATCAATTGTTGCCTCAGTTAAACTGGAAATGACAGAAACTATGTTAATACTGTTACTCATATAAAATAATTTATATTTCATTATAGGATTGATTTGAACAACACATTTTGTGCTGTAGTATTGCTCCATTGATAATCCAACCAACCAGTGGTTAAAAGTTCTAATCTAGAAATTCTTGTATTTAAAAAATTGTAATTATCTCAACAGTACTAAAGTAAAATGGGTGTGTTTGATTTCTATGCCATTTCATAGCTATAGATAAATGTTGTTGTTAACATTAAACAAGTTTAGGTTACATCCTAAAAAATAAGTATTGAGTAATAAGTATATAAGTAAGTAAATGTTGATACCAATACTGCAAAAGCAATAAGCTGTAATATTAAACACACTTCTATGAAGTTTTCCCTTTTACATTCTGTACATTTCCTGTTTATATTTGTTGTTGTCGTAAACTTACAGTATGCAATAACACGGTGTACTGTTGGAGATATCTGACAATAACAGAACTCGTGTAGTCACGTCTTCTCGACAGTGAACTCACGTGTTATTTTGTCACGTGGCTAACAAGAATAGAGCTCATTTTGTATAAATTAAAAAATACACAACTAAATTTCATGTTTTAATGTCAAAAGACGTGGTAAGCTTTTCTTTTTTCTGCCCTGGTTAGTAATAACTATAGTTTTATCTTAAAATACCATTATTACCAAATAAATGTATTTTAATTTATAAAGCAATTAATTTATTTTTTTATTAAATTTAACAAATTTTTGTCTAATATGCAGAGAGAAGAATATAATTTGAAATATATTGTTGGTACATTTATTTTTGCCGATTAATACAAATATAAATAGCTAATTTATAAACCCACCAAATTTATATCTTAATGATCAAATTACATACACAAATATACCAAATATAGTGACAGTTATTTTGTTTGTTTATAATTCCAAAATTAGCCATGAAACACTCGGCGAGTACAATATACATCGCATTACTCTCGTTAAGTAATAAGAACTCCCAGCACTGTGGTCCGTGATTAATGTGGAAACAGTAGACCAGCTGCTACAGTTGATTTATATACGATACAGATAACATCATATTTTCTGATCTTCTTTCAGATGTGATATTTCTAAGTGATAAGTCAATTAAAGCATAGTGGTGAGTTACTATTTTGAGCTCTATATCTTAGTATTGATTAACATCGAAATTTTATGATAACATACCTTATTGTTGTAACTGGCATTCATCAACTTGGGTTCCGGTTCTAATTTTGATGTTTTTTAAAATTTGCTAAGTAGTATAAGTTAGCTTTATGCTTCATTAAAAGTATGCTTATCCGAAATATTTTCTTTAAAATTTCAAATAGAGCAAAATAAGATTTTAGTAGTCCGTTTCTTGTAAGGCTGGGAAATAACGAAATATTATATATTTTTTATTTTGGGTTGGTAAAAATGTGTAAAAATGTTGTAAAAAAATCCATGAGAAATTAGAGCATGTTTGTACATAGTCTCATACGCATGTTTCCGCGCAGGATGACTGTCACAGACACCCCTTTGGTATTCATCAAACTCTATTCTAGGCTGATGCCTCAGAGCTGACATACATGTTCTCCTTCTGTAACTCGAGGATTAGAGAAAAGGTTAGAAAATCGTAGTGCTAGAAAGATAAACTGATAGGCAATCTTACAGAGGAGAAATGTTCATCTTTTCCGGCACAGAAATACAAAATTGAGCAAGCGTACTAAGTGGTAGATTTCCACAATTATCAGTAACTCTCCATATTAAACATAAATCATATATACCTCATTCTTGTTTATGTGGAAGTTTAAATTGAAAGAACATCGATGGAATATATCTTTGGCATTAAAAAAAATCTTTTCATTAATTTCAGTTTCATGGCAGTTTTTAAATAATAAAAGTTGCGATAAGGCAGGGAGGGTACTACATGGAAAAAATGATCTGAAATTAAATCTTATCACCGAGTGTTACCATCGAATTTCCACCCTATTGTTTGATTTATTTTTATTATTTGATTAATCTACATGTGTAAATTTGACGTATGTCTATTTATTCCGTTATTTTCTCGTTGTTGTCATGGTTACCCATAAGACAAATGTAAAAATGTGTAAAAAAACATGCACTGTCAAATGTGACAAATGTGCTTCAAAGTATATTAAGTTTTACTCAGCTATGTTCACTTATTTCTTACTTCATACACTATATAAGTCGTTAGTGTTAAGCTATAACATTAAGAAACTATACAGTTTTATAAACTGTACTACATTATATTTTTAATGGATTATTCTAGAAATATTTGTGAAATTTATCCCTTCTTACGTAAAATAACAATCAATATATTATATTTATAGCTGGTGTCCAAATTTAAGAACAATACGATCTAATAGCTCAATTGTAGGTTGTATCACATAGTGATGAAGAGATATAATCTACAAAGATGCAAATGTCCGAAATCCTGTTATCCTTTCCTGTACGTTATGAAATGTTCTTTTGACATATTTGCTTAAATTATATTAAGTTTTAACAAAGGCATATTCAATTATTGCTTACTTCAGATACTAACACGGTATTAGTGTTAAGATAAGACATTAAACAATTGTATAGTTTTATAAACTGTATTACATCTTATATACGGTACCTTCAGTTCTTATGATTTTGTTGTAGGTAAAGAAAAATTATTCCAGAAATATATGTGAAATTCATCTCTTTTTTACGTAAAATAACAATCAATATTTAAGAACAAAGTGGTCTAATAACTCAATTATAGGTTGGATCACATAATGCTGAGGAGGTAGGAACAAACAGAACAAACACTTGAAAGAAATATCCATGCGAGGGAAACCCCTGCTTCAATGCCACTTTCACTCAATGAGCTCCTCGGGTAGGCTGACGGGTTTTCATAAAAGTAGCAACTTTATATTCGGTGGCTGGCATTCATGTCATTATGCTCTGCGTTTTTATTTTCTAAAGGTAAAGCGTAACGCAATGAATAGTGCTGGGATAACGGATGCACAGTTTTTTCGAATACTTCTGTTGGTAAAAATGTTTGTATTTACTCCGTGTTATATTGATATATCCCATTACTAAAAGGTATAAGATTTCAATAATATAATACGATAAGAAACATATTAATACCTCATTACATTCCATGTTTCAATTTTATTTTTGAAGATGGGAGGATTGTGAAGGAAACAAGATTTAATAACTAATTAGGTTAGTTATTTACCTGAAGAAGAGATCAGATTTGCAGATCTCGAAACGTAATGTTACTGATTTCTTTTCACTGAACAATGGTAAATGATCGGAAAAATCCTGTTTCCTTCATAAGTCATTACAGTTTATAAATTTATTAGTTTTGAAACTTATAAAAAATAAAAAAAGACCAACTATAGGTTATAATACATTTTTATATGTATCTTATAAAAAGCATTCATAAACACATATAGGACTCTCTTAACAAGACTGAAATTGAGATTTCAAGTAACACTTATACTAAATAATAGTAGAATGGTATGCGGAATTTGGAAAAAACGTTTTTAAGTTAATAGGTTTACTAGTAATGTCTTATTCATATGTTACTGTGCAATATATTCATGCTGTTCAATTATTTCAAAGATATGTGTGTACGCTACATACTTAAACGCTTCAGTAATGTAATTTTTTTAATATTCTAGAAAGAAAAACTTGTGTCTAGTATGTATATGCGTATTATAAAATATTAAAAACCGTAATCATCTAAAAACTCGTAGTAAAAAAAATTTTGATTATTAAATAATTATATAATATATTACCATCTATTTCTTTGTGCTCAATAAGGTAGAGTAAAATGCATTTTGCTATTTTAATTTGAATATGCTGCACTACGTGTAGCATGAAAGGCTTCGATAAGGTCCTGTGTAGGATTGCAAAGCCTACCTTGTGCAGAATTGTAAGCCTACCTTCTGAATAATTGCAAGCCTACCTTGTGCAGAATTGCAAGCCTACCTTGTGCAGAATTGTAAGCCTACCTTCTGAATAACTGCAAGCCTACCTTGTGCAGAATTGCAAGCCTACCTTGTGCAGAATTGCAAGCCTACCTTGTGCAGAATTGTAAGCCTACCTTCTGAATAATTGCAAGCCTACCTTCTGAATAACTGCAAGCCTACCTTGTGCAGAATTGTAAGCCTACCTTCTGAATAATTGCAAGCCTACCTTCTGAATAATTGCAAGCCTACCTTCTGAATAATTGCAAGCCTACCTTGTGCAGAATTGTAAGCCTACCTTCTGAATAATTGCAAGCCTACCTTCTGAATAATTGCAAGCCTACCTTGTGCAGAATTGTAAGCCTACCTTCTGAATAACTGCAAGCCTACCTTGTGCAGAATTGCAAGCCTACCTTGTACAGAATTGCAAGCCTACCTTGTGCAGAATGGCAAGCCTACCTTGTGTATAATTCCAAGCCTACCTTGTGCAGGATTCCAAGCCTACCTTGTGCAGGATTGCAAGCCTACCTTGTGCAGAATTATAAGCCTACCTCGTGCAGGATTGCAAGCATACCTTGTGCAGAATTGTAAGCCTACCTTCTGAATAATTGCAAGCCTACCTTCTGAATAATTGCAAGCCTACCTTGTGCAGAATTGCAAGCCTACCTTGTACAGAATTGCAAGCCTACCTTGTGCAGAATGGCAAGCCTACCTTGTGTATAATTCCAAGCCTACCTTGTGCAGGATTGCAAGCCTACCTTGTGCAGGATTGCAAGCCTACCTTGTGCAGAATTCCAAGCCTACATTGTGCAGGATTCCAAGCCTACCTTATGCAGGATTGCAAGCCTCCTTGTGCAGGATTGCAAGCCTACCTTGTGCAGAATTGCAAGCCTACCTTGTGCAGGATTGTAAGCCAATTTCATTCTCGACATGTTTTGCAACCAAATACGCACATAATCATACAGAAATAAGTTACATCTCCCTTGCGAGCAAATAGGGGTTTGTATTTGAAAATGTTTAGTTGTCCCCCTTTACTCAATTGTAAATTTGTCATAAAATCTGTTAAAATTAAACGTAGAGACCTCTAGTTTGCATTATTGGATTTCTTTTTTTATTCCCTTTAAAATGAGGGGTCACATGATAGGGGTTTGTATTTGAAAATGTTTAGTTGCCCCCCTTTACACCCCCCTTTAGAAAAGGGGGGCAAATTTTTCAACAACTTGAAAAATTGAAATAATATGTCATAATGGGTGGGATCAATGTTTCACATAGATATCTCGGACCGTTCAAATTATATGCAGGTGTGCCAGGACATAAAACTCACTCTGTATATATGTAACGGAATAATTTTCAAGGAATTAAAATCAAATTTTCAAATAATGAATTTAATAAACAACGAAATTAAGTTTCTCTCTATACGAGTAATAAATATCCACCGCACAGACTTGCAAACGTTTCAGTTAAAACACATTAAGACATTTTATTATTTAAAATAAGGAACTTGTGTTCAGCCAAGCTTGAATTTCCATGTAAGATAATCATATTTGAAAGAAGAAACATATGAATGGGGTGCACAGGTTAGCGTTCTTTGCTGTGAGCTCGACCGAGGATATCTGTGCAGACAAGTATGTTAGAATCGTGTATGACTTCCTAGTGTACATTTCTCTCAGATTTATGTTTATATATCAGTTCTGACTGCATATCATCTCAATAAATATCACCCAAGTGTCCGTTCACACATTAAATACATGTTCCTTAATATAGTTAAGTACTAGGGAGTTTATTGGTTTTAATATTTTATAGTAGGTACATTATAAATAACGTTTAAAATAATCTATAATAAATATCAATAAATATTTATAAAAGTTGACGATAATCTGCCACAATGGATAATATAAAACAATTAATACAATTTGTATCTATTTATAAAGTCACGTGACCAAATTACTTATTTACACTTCTATGGCTTCTGTGGTTTCTGTTATTGGTATACTAATGATATTTAATTACTAAAATTTGAAATCATCAGTTCTAACCTCATTACCTTACAAAGTTTGTCTCCAAAAATAAGAGAACAAAGATATCTGAACGCACTGTGCCTAGTGCAACGTCTGAAATCTCACACTGTTTAAGTTGACTTCTAGAATATCGAGTCTATGTCGACCTGAAGGGATCCAAAAAAAAAGGTATTTAAAACAAACTCCTTGCTTCATTTCTACATAAGAGGTAAGTAGGATAGTAAGCTACATTTTTTTGCACTAAGATAATCAACAGAATAAGGTCTACAAAAATTTTATCCTGTACTTCCTAGTATTCAATGGATGGAAGGATACAATGTATACAATGATATAACGCTGGAACTATTCCTGTTTCACCCTAGTTAAAAAAAGCACACTGTTGGAATTGTTCATACTTATAGTTCAGCAAATGTTAGTAATGGGAAAGTTCAGTAGAGCATATGAGATATAAATATAAGAGGCTTGGGTTGGGAGCAGTGAGTACACTTATTTATTGTTCTCTGATATTTTTCAGAAGTGCTTCAATTACATCATGTTGTACAATTAAAAATTACAGTCTTTTTCAGATCGTAACGCACACAAGTGCAAGTCGTTATGTGAAAATAGCTTTATATTATAATGTTTAAAAAAAATTTTGTAGTTTTTAATTACTGTATATAAATAAAATAATTATATCAATTATTAACACTCAGTAAACTTCATTAACACTCATCTAAATCCAGGGCGTGACATGCACTGTTATCTAACTCCCACTTGCCTGCGTGGATAAGAAGGCACATGCCAACTGTCATGTCCATGGTTGTATTCGGTTTAGAAATATTGCGCAGGTAGTATTTGACGAGGTGTCGTGAAAATTTCCAGTCCACAGTTTAATTCGTTCTTACGATATCTATCGCCCGAAAAATGTATAAACAGGTAAAAATTTACTATCTGATGGGTTATATAGACATGGATAAACTTAGAAAAGTCACTTTGTTACACAGCAATACAAATTAAATCCGGAAATATATTACATCGCATAAATTATAGTCAGAAAAAAATTTGAAACTCCTAAAATGTACTGTTATTGTCAATGAGACCGTTTTTCGGGTTTACGGAAGGAGATAAGATCAAAAGTTCCTGTACGTTTTGGGTACATCACATCATTTAATAATTAGTAGAAATTTGTATTTAATCTAAGACTAACGGTACAGTGGTTATCAAGCCCAGAAACAAATGCGACTACCTTATGTTGATGTTTGCTGAAAGGTGATTAAAATTAATTATTTTCTTATTGGAATATACTTCAGTAAGTAAGTATTCCATTTTCTTATGGGCCAAACGAATTATAATTATTAAAATTAAAGAATATACATTATAATTGTATTTAGAAGTCGTTTTAGGTTTCTAAAAAGAACCAACAAATATAAATTACAAAAGCGGTGCTAGTACAAAAGTACTAGTAAAATAAATAAATAAATAAAATATAAACTAGATAAATAAATAAATCTAAATAAATACTTTTATCCAATAATGATTAATCATAACGAAGTTTATTTTTTAAGTTACGTTTCCAAATAGTTATTTACAATAATTAAAGTTTGTTTTAAATTTAAAATACGACATCTGTATTTTTCAATATTTTATTTAATAATTATCGCATGCACTATTTTAAATTTTATTCTATAATCGAGTCGAGTAAAACAGTATTTAATGATCAAATACATATTAGCCTTATACATTATTATTTTATTTTTAAATATCAGTTAGATCACAAAAATAATAAAACCCATATAAATGTGCCATTAGAGACTACTGTAAAATATGACTAACATTTTACATTCGCACTTATGGTCATGATAAATATGCACGCGTTCTAAAATATATGGTTTACAATATGTGAGACGTATTTGGGAAAATACTGAATTCAAACTAAGTTTAATAAATACTGATGATACATTTACAAATCAGAGCATGTGTTTGCTGGATTCCATTAGATGGAATTATTGCAGTTTTCAGAATAATATTAGAGCTGATTATTTGAGTAAGCAATTCAATTTTCTTTTACAAACATATTTAGATATTCAATACTGCGTTCAGATTAAACTACAGTACCTCGATAAAGCTGTAACAGAAACGCAAACATTTCTACATGTCTGTGAGTCCACAATATCACTACCATATAAGATTAAGCGCATGTAGAGAATTGATAACTGATTATCTGAATAAAGTTTGTTTACTCTCTAATAAGTTAATTTTTTACGCTATCTTTGTGATTATTTTCAAAGTTAGTAAATTTATCGATGTGACGTTTACAGTTTTATATAAATAATTTGATGGACCTCCATAAAACAATTAAACAATTAATTAAGAATCATGTTCACATAAGATTGCCTAATTTATATTTATGAAGAATTTGTCTTTTATGACCAGTCAAAATTTTTCTCTCCTTACACGCATTCAATGGAAATACGGTAAGAAAGAGAAACTATTTATTCATTTATTTATTAATTTATACATTGAGTTAATGTTACTATTAGATTGATTCTGTTGCGGTTCTGAAGGCATTAAAGCTCTGAAATTGCAGACTGTAAAATTTTTAGTAACATTTAACTTGACAATTTAAAACAAATTATTACGATATTAAATTGCAATATTGACTGATCATTTACAGGTTTGATAACGAAATCAGATTTCTGTACGTACGGACAAAAGTGGCAATCAAGTTATTATGAAGCAACATAGAGCAACCTGGTGTGACACTCTACCTCTCAACCTCTATATCACTATTGGCAATGGCAAACGTTGGTCCGTTAGGATTATGAATTCTTTCTCTCAAATAGTGACTCTGTTTATTATAGTCTTATGGGTAATCTAGTTGGAAACTTTAAAAACAAATAGCAAATTAGTGAACAAACTGCACAGTGAATTTCTAGCATTCTAATTGAGCAATCTTGCTTTTATGAGATAGCATCTATACTTAAATTTTTCTGAGTCATAATGAAATAAAATCAATTATTCAATTTGAGTTACCTTAATTTGAAGGATTCGGAAAGATTTCTATTTTTTACAATAAATGTTTGTTATGGCTGATGAATTGAATATGATAGTATGAATAGTACAAATAATTTGTTAAATATCACAATTAATATATAACTGAAGTATATGTTTTACTGTGCACACATTGGGTCTAGTAGAAGCCATTTTGGGTAAGTTAGTGTAAGTCAGTATTCAATTCTTCCAAATGTTTCAGCAATGTTGGTAACACTGGTGAGGAGTATCGCGATAGATCGACTAATATGTGATCTGGTCCAGGGAACACTGTGAACATATTATCATCAAGCTTACTGACCCCTTCACATTCTCAGGTAAAGGTAAATAGTAGACTCAGATACTTCTCAATAATTCAACAAATATTTTGGCAAAAATACATTTTATTTCACATACTTCCTAAAAAATGCACTTGGAAAATCAATTTATAATATGGTATGATATTTGCCTGACATCAAATTTTCTTTGGATATATTTAATTAAAATAAAAATTTAAAATATACAATTAGTTTGAAAAACTTCAAGAAGGCAACTGTGTCTCAGTACTACGGTATCACAATTTGTTTTGTCGCTAATACTGGTTTTTTAATTCCAAAATTATAATATTTTACTTTTAAGTTGAAAAATAATTAACTAATGAATAATAGTGTTTAAAATAAATATAATGAAATGTAATATTTTGATTTACATGTTTCAAGTTTAATATGGAAGCACGGTAATATTTGGTAATAACAAAATATATTCCCACAACGGTAAAAAACCTCAAAAATATTTAATTGATGTATGGTAATAATATAAAGTTTAACATAGCTGTCGTCTAAAGATTGATTCTATGCAAATGCCGAGTCTATCCTCATTTCGACTTTTCTTTTGCGCTTATTTTACATCTTTCCGAAGACATTTATAATATTTACGCTACGAAGACGTTCCATAAACGAACCCTTTGTATCTTTTCGACATCAGATACACCCAGACTACAAAGGAGATCTGTCAGGTTACACAGCCGTTTTACAGTGTAATCTAGATGAAGAAGTGGTCTCATTTTCGTCCCATCAGTTGCACTGAATGCATTATGATATTTTAGACATGATTCTGAAACACGATGGAGCAGCTGAGTTTTCTACAGAAAACAGTTGTGGTAGGAAGGTTTAATTCAATGCAAATGCCGAGTATTTAACTTTCTGCGTAGTGCAGCGTCTGTTAATCTGACATTACACTAACTCGTGGAATTTGAATTTCTGTCTGAAGAGATACTCTAAATTTTCCAGTTAATTGCAATTTTATGAGACTACGTATTGCAAAATTGCATCAATAACTTGAATGATGGTTTTCAAATATAAAGTAGGTAATGTAATACTTTCAATTAAATATGATTAAGAATCTGTGTAAAGAATCCTTTTAATTCAAGGAAAAACTCAACAGGTTTTTAGTGAAAATTTAAAATGACAGCAAATTAGTTTTTAAAATGACGGTATATATATTTGATTACGATGGCGAGTATCCGTTACTGTCTGGTCAATAAGCGGTGGCCTGTGTGTGTATATATATATATATATATATAATTTCAATAAACATTGAATCACAAAAAGTACTTGCTCTGCCGGGAGTTTATTGAATTTAATAATAAGGCTATTGCAATTTATAAAATTATATATATATATATATATATATATATATATACATATATAAACAAAAAACGTAACTTGAGAAATGAAAAAAATTTAATCTTCTGCACTGATTATTTTTTAGATATCTGCTGAAATCAAAGATGTATAGAATTATGATTTAAAAACTTTCAGGTTTTAAGAAAATAAATAAATAAGCTTTACATAAAGCTCTAAGGCAAATAATCGTCAAAGCATTCCTTACAGTAATAATTCTTTTACTTAATGATGTGTGTTTTTATGTTAACAATTGTGCTGTAAACTTAGTATTGTAATTTTCAAAAACAAGTAACTATAACGGCAACGATAAAATTTCAGAATAAATAAACATACTTGGTAACAATCACATGATATTTAACATGTGACATGTTAACACATGTAGCATAATGAAATGTTATATAGATTTAAAATGTAGATTGAAACTCATTAAAGAGTATTACGTGACACGTGTTGTGTGGTAGACTATTTACAAGTACAACATAATATTCTGATTGGTGTGGTAATCGTATATAAACAATAACGTATAAAAATACAAATTAAAGTCATTTCTAAAGCTAATATGACATTGATTGGACTATCTTTTGTTTTCGATGTATTTTTCGATACTCAGTACAATTGTATCTTTATAACCCCATTATATTTTTATTTAATTGAAACAAAGTAAACATCGTAAAACTCCAAAAAATTACTATACATGTTCTCTTCTGTTTTAAAACTTGTTTTAATTTGCCATATTCTAAAATGAACCGTAACTAGTATAAATGTATAATGTATAATATATATATATATATATATATATATATATATATATATATATATTTATCAATCCACGTTTTTTTATTTTTTTAATACATGTGCATATACAGAATATAGTTAAACAAGTTGTTATCATATTATTATTTTCTGTAATAAATGTGCATATGTAGAACTCAGTCATAAAATATTTGTTATCATCAATATTGACTATAATAAATGTCAATATGTAGAATATATAAAATATATAATATATACAATATATAAAATATTTGTTGTCATAATTATTTTCTGTTATATATGCAGAAACTGTACATTAAAATATTTCCTGTTGCAAATTAACGAACCACTAATATAAAACTCTAACCAACAGAGCGTAATATTCTCGGAGTAAAAGACTCTCGCGATATCGGTGTCAAAAGCATTCGCTCTCAGCCAAATTGAAGTCTCGCTCGCTGCCGTGTTAATATCTAAACCAACGTTTGCTCGTCTTTAACGCCACACCTACTTCAGTCTGAAAGCGGACTTTCTTTACGCTTATTCCCTTTTAATTAATAATTGAAGGTAATTTAATTAAGCTATCACAATCTAAACACTTTATTTCTGATTCTATTAAGGTTTTATTTATTTTTATGTTGGTAAATGAAAAGAAAGGTGAACTGTGATTATCTATAACTGAATACATGTTCATATAATATCTTAAATATAGCATTAACATATTATTAATATTTATTTTAATATTATACAATATAATAAATAACTTTATTTTTTTCAATACAGTTTATTGTGTCATGTAAATTTGTAAAAAGATAGATATCCCATTATCCTTTCAACACATAATTATTATTTATAATGAATTGACACATGTTTATAAGTAATTATAAATATATAATCCATAAAGGCGATCTTTGTTAATAATTCACTGTTTGTAAATCTAACAAACATCTGCAGCTTACACGTATAAAGAAACCCCTTTAGTTTTAGTATTTCAAAAATGTTTTATATTATAAAGACATTTTTTACAAAAATTTTGTTAGGGGTTTTGGGTTAAAGCATAGGAAAATTGGCATAAAACATGCATTGGTATAGTTTTGAACTGATAAAATGTTAGGTAAATAAAGCTGTTAGAAATAAAAACAATCATGTTTAAAACCGGTTTTTGAGATAGCAATTTGTTAAATTGCGAAAATCCCATTCTGGTCCCTAAACTTTCGGTACAGCAAATGATATTTTAAATTGAAAGAGCCTGTTAAATGTAATCAAATGTTTTGTGTTATGACAAGACAGTATCATCATTTATTGTAAATTGTTGAATCTTCGCCTTTTTCGTTAGTGTAATCCTAGTGTTTTCGTTTTCCATATCACTCCTTCAGATAGAGAGAAATGACAGCGTACTGCTCCTCATACTCAACCTTTTACTTGGGTTGTGATGATACCGAGCCTTTGAACTAACTCAACTTAGGTTGTCTCTGCTCTTAATCAAAGTCCTTGACTTATTCATCCCTACTTCCTTCTACCAAACCCTGCAATATTGTACCTATTTACGACTGATTCTGTCTGGGTCTGAGAAAACGACCAGAAAGTCGACGACGAAGAAGCTCTCAGTTAACATTTACATCGTTTCGATATCAGAGATACCTTTAAATAGTTGGTTTACATTCTCATTGTCTCATGTGGTACACAATTAAGTGCACTACGATATTTCTGACACCATCAATAAGCACGGTGGAGCAAACCAGTCTTTCCAGACACGCAGACTAACGTTCAATAACGAAACTAACAATAAAATCAAAAGAAAATACATTGTTCACACTTAAAAATAATCATGTTAGAACAAATCAATATTTTTCGTAAACACTAAAATATTCTCCGGCATTGCTTCTCTCTTTAAAATCCATACTCCGATAAATAAAGGTCAATAATGTATTACGATTGTATGCATTACTACGCTTTATTTGATATAAATATTTTATTTCACATAGGTCTTTGCTGTCGTAAAATATGTGGAAAACAATAATGCTCTGAAGGGAAAACTCTAAACACTTTGGAGTGGTATTGAATCTTATATTGCAATGCCCGTAATTAACTCAACCTCAGCATTACGTTGTAAGCGCAAGCAGCATAAATTGAGAGCAACAACATGTTTGCATATCAAAATACTGTTTATAAACTGTAAATTATTTTGGAAAAAACTTCAGTCCACTGCATAGATAATATTTCTCTCACAATCCACAATATTTCTCTACATTATACAAATCTCATGTTTACTCTCACAATATTTGCAACAGATATACACAAAAAAGGTCAATAGTGTGTTTTAATTATATGTATTAATAAGTGTCATTTACTAAAACATATTAAATTTCATATAGGTCCTTGTTATCGTAACAGATGTGGAAATCCTAATGTACCAAGGGGAAAACCATTTACATTTTGGAGTGGAATTTACTCTGTTATTGCAAAGCTCGTAATGAACTCAATCTCAACATTACGTTGTAACCCCTGATATTCCATATTTTAACAATGGTTTTTAATGTTGTTATCTCTCTGTTTTATAGCGCTAAGAAATACTGTTATAAGGTTATGTCCTTAGTAACATATACATATTTTTAATACAAACAAATTTATTCTTAAATACAAGACGTGTTTAAAAACGTTGATGCCACCGTGCTTGCTGCTTCTTGAGACTAGACTACTTCCATGGTTAACAGTGAACACTTTCACTCTTTATAAATGTACAAACCGAAATTTTCATTTCCAAATATCATCCAAAATCAAATTTGAATAGTTATTATAAGCCACATTTAATAAGGAACTCGTACTGATTTTAACAAGAAGGAATACATGCCGGAGGAATATTTTAGTGTTTACTAAATTATTAATTTGTTTGGACACAATTATTATTAGGTGTACACAATTTCATTGGTTGTTTAATGTTCTTATCAGGTTAATGAGTCGGTACTTTATTATGGTACATTTCAAAACAAATGCGTTGCAGTTAAAAACTTGCGAGAGTCTGGGTTCAACGTAACGCCAATCAGAAATAGTCAAATGTAACCAAGAAGTTAGAAGTGCGCGCACATATCTTACACTGTAAGGTGCACATTTATACAATGGCCAAACTTAAACTCAGTTTCAGAAAACCGTCTATTCAACCTTATCTCCTGTGGCTATGAAAACTCTGATCAAGGAACTCTAATCTAGATTGGATGTGTTCCATGAAACATTGCCCTCTTAGAATTCTACTTAGCGATTCTCGAAGACTCGTTATTAAATCTTTATTCTAAGTAGCAGGTTTTAAACTTCATCCAATCTTAAGCAGGTAAACGATATGTTATGCCGTATATAGGTACATTTAAAATTAATAAAGGAATAATTGCGTTAAAGTAAAAACGTGTAATACTTGCTAGTAAAATGTAATTATCAGTTCTTATCATCCGTTATTGTCCTATAATTGAAATTTGTTCTTTACCATTAAGTGTTGGAAGGTCAATGAATGATTTAAAAAGATGAAACGAATGAACACATTTTATGACGTTGTACTTTCTTAGCCATTCACTTAAGATTAAATAATCTAATTGCCTTCAAATAAGTACTAAAATTAATTAGGTTTAGTTAAAATATATTGCTTTAAATAAATATGTAAAAATGTATTGTATTTCATTATGCAGTCCTGGACAGCTTAGGTCAGTCAAAATAAATTGGTTGGAACCAAAAGTGAGCGGCGACCTAAACCGTAAATGTAAACGATTCTAGAATTGAAGATGCACGTTATCTATAATTTGTAGGTGTGAGGGAAAATTACTTAACCACTCAAAACCAAATTTCGTCTGTATCATGTATCACGTGTCATTGTGTGATTCGATATAACAAACTATGGATCGATGGAGGACGTAAATTGCGCGAAGCCGTTGATTTTCCTAAATCGAAACAAGCTTTGAATTGCAGTTTTTACGCTTTATTAATGCTTTGCAGTGACTTACTCTTACTATATAAATCAATATAAAGAGTATTTAAAGAATAAAAAATAGTAATTATTTTTTACTGAATGACTGACTCTTCATATTATTTAAATGCGTGATTCAAAAGTGCTGCACCACTAAATTGAGTATTTTGTGTCAAAAACGTGAAGAATATATTATTTGATCAGTAATAGATTATTAGCAACAGTAAATAACTTAACTTCTATTGTATTATATAATAATATATTATATTATTATATAATACATATTATTATATTATATGTTATTATATTATATATAATAATATATTATTATTATATTATTATATAATACATATAATAATAATATAATAATATATTATTAATATAAAAATAACTTAAACTATTAATATGTGCTTAGTTATTGTATAAAGTGAAAAATTGAACATTTTTACAATTTCGTTGTTATGAATGTTTGCAAGAAATTCAAGAAAGAGTTTGTTTAAGAAAATTTAAGACGAAGTAAAATAATTTTAAATATTTCTACTAAACATAATATAAATTATTGAAGATAATACTTTTATGTTTGAATTATTCAAAACTTAGTTTATTACAATTTAAAAAGTGTTCGAATTGGTTGTGACAGCTTTAGGCAATTGTTTATTGTCGAAGTAGCATTAATACTTAGAAAAATATCAACAGAGTAGTACATATTTTGTTTCAGTTCATATATTAGAAGTATTTTAGAATATAAAAATAATTACATTATTTCTAATAGGTGTGATTTTTATTACGTTTGCAAACTAGTTGTTTGATTATATTTAGTTTCCAAAGCAATTATTACAAGGTATCAATGTATTGTTTATTCGATAAAATAGTTTCCCCATAAATAGATGCCATGTTATCCGAGCAATAAATCTTGTGGGCAGGAAAAATGCAAACATTTTATAGGTTTTAATTCTAAGGAAGATTTTGATAGAGTGAAAAATCTTTTATCTATGTTATAGTAAAATATAGTGACAACTAAATTAGTGACATATTATTATTATAAACAAAACTTCTTTAATTTAAGACTTACTGTAAATAATTTTACAGACCGGAAAATATATAACAGTATATATACACACACATTCATTTCTAGAAGTTTTCAAATTAATAAGTCATATCACCGTAATGTGCTCACTGAAAACCTGACCCACTTGCATATATTATTACTCAGGCAACAATTACCAGTGTATTATGGTGGTTTCATAATACTATCTACTATATACTACCTATATTTAGTCTCATATCTGATATTGCTTGCTCTTAGTTTCACAATCCACTAGTATTGTAGATACATTTACATTTAAAAAGAAGATAGAATCATATAATTTTTCTTTCAAAAAAGTGTTCTTAAATTTTAATTATTTATCAAATTTACTAACAAATTAATAATCAGTAATATTCCTAAATGAACTCGTAGATATAGTGTGTATTCCTTATCTTTTTATATTTACATTTTAGTAAATTTTTTTATGTCAATGATTTTGGCATAGTGCTTATCGTGGATATAAATTTGAAACCACCACAAATACACAAGTAGGCGTGACCTAATTAACAAAATAATCTCTGTATTAAATCACTTTAACCAGCTTTCAATAATAGAACATTCGTATGTATCTGATTACGTCCAACACTTGTGGGTATTGACACTAACAGCAAGCAGTCTACAACAGAACTATCAGAGGATTATCATATCAGACATGAGACACAAATATCAGTGATTAAAGCATTTGAACGAGCTTGCAGCATGTAGTTGTAGTGCACTGTTGACTTACAGCGTGATTGGAAATTGCTGTAGATGACAGCAAACAACGGCAGTTTGCTCTGCTCTTATCACAGGAAACGTTCAATGCACAATCCTTTGTGTGTGTACAGCTACTTTTACTTTTCATTTCATGACAACCTTGTTATTAATATTGAACATTTACGAAAAACATTGCTTTATTTAACAAGTCAATAACTAATGGTTACAGCTGTTATGTATATATGAGTATATTATTTGAACAACTTAAATACCTGATTAATAATTAATAATTGCTATTTATTTATTATTATTATTAACTATTATGTAATTGATGAGTTGAAGAACTGGTGGCAAGGGCAGAAGAGAGCCTAAAAAGTAATACAAATTTGGATATTCGGTGCCTTATGTATTTTATAAAATACTAAAATTTATCTAATAGCAAAAATGTAAGTATTGAGATACATGTTTCTAAGGGAGAAGGCACAATGATATCTAAAACAAAAACTAGAGCGGTAGTAAAACAGTCATGTGGAACTTTGCTCAGTTTATGATCCGGAGAACGTTGCAGACTGCTACTTTGTAGATAGAGACGGTGTTATCTACTAGCTGTTCAACTAACATATAACCTAACAAAAGGTCGTGTCTTTTGTATTACTAAACTTTTACACATAAATACAATCTACTACAAATGTGTACAGAATAAATAGAAAAACTTTATAGTTATTACTATTTTTATTTACTCAAGTTTGGCATCAAGGGTTTATTTTTGTTATAGCTAGAACACCGAGACACTACACAAGTTTTTTAAAACGTTTTTTTACCACATTTATCCTCACAAGTTGCTTCAAAAACAATGCGAAATAGAATAACCAGCGGTAATATTTTAAAGCACCGTGGCAACAGTTGTGATTTGGGTAGATTTCCCTTCGGAAATATTAAATTTCAAATGTATAAATTTATATTTTTTAAGGTAAATTTCTAATAAATTAATAGTATGTTCATTTTGTAATGTTCTCTTCCGATTAAAATTAAATAAGTAGTTTAAGAAAGGAAACAATTTTCAACGCTCTATTTGTTCCGTAGGGCATAACTTGGATTATATTGTATCATCGTGTAATTTACTATTTTAGATCATTAAAATATATCAATAACTAATCATCTATACCTATAGCATGATATAACCAAGAAAAATATTTCACAACTAACAGAAAAACTAAAACTTTTCACCAAATTTTTTCATTTGGGCGTGTTGATATTGGTCGCAGTTAGTTCAAAATTTATTTATAAAACAAATTTATAAATTTATTCATAAATATATTTTGGTTAATGAGATGTTATAGCGCATTTCCCAACAATGACCATGAAACTTATATGGTTTCCAAAAATTTCTACTCTAAATTGTATGTGAATTATTTGAGGAGTTTTAAAACCTCTTTTTATATTTTAATAATAATAACTAGAATATACCTACCTATTCACTTTCAAAACTCTGCACGCCTGCTATCTTGAAATCTAGTGTGGTGGTATAATGTATTCTTTATGTTTATTTCTGAAAACCTTTCCAATATTTTTGTATTTATGCAATAGAAAAGTTAGTAATCACGCACAAAGCCAAATAGCTGCCATATTTAAACCTTTTATTGTTGAGGCTGGCTAAGGAATTTATCAAAAACAAGAAGTAGGTACTAGTTTTGTCAAGAATATTTTCAAATATATATTTATATACAATAGTTCAGATATTACTTGAGTGTGTTATTATTTTAGAATATTGCATTAAAGGTACCAAGCGTGATGTTTTTCAATTATATATTCTAGAAGTAACCCTTTTTAGGTATATTTAAATTCTTGACAAAAGTTAAAGAATTCATTTGTTCACTAACACCTTAGCTTTTATATTACATTATACACTAGCAGTTAATCAGAGCTTCACACGTGTATGAGCACTTCTGATTTAAGTCAATTATATTTCTGAAACCAAATTTGAGTTTGCTTTATTGCTAATATCAAGAAAAAATGTAAAAAAGTGAACATTTATAGCAATCTTCATTTATTGCGGTCTCAATATTTTCTATTCTATAGCTGATTATGCCTTCTTTCCACGACAGGAGAAATAAGTAAAAAATTTAATATTTATGGCCAATGTAATTTATTCCGGACGTAGTATTTTCTGTGCTCTACTATTTTAGGTTTGATAGTTGATTTTGCTGTGTTTATTCGATCAAGGAAATCGAATATATATATATACACGATTTCCTTGATCGAATTACATAAAAAATATTTTTACAAAACAGTTAATTAAATATAGCAGGCTCTTTCAATATATACTTATATATAAAAATCTATTTACCTGATTTGTTTACGAACTTGTACGAATTTAAATAGCTAATTTGCCATTCGGGGCGGAGACAAATCCAACAAATCAGAAATCACTATAATCGGGACAGTCATTTTTCATTATGAATTGTGTAAACTAATTCGACTTTGTTTTATGCATACAATTTTAACTGAAATAATTGGAAAAGCTTTTTGATACTGGAAACAAAATATTTCCAATATCAAATAAAGGTGGGTAAACTAGAAGTTATGGAGTTTTAGATCTTTGGAACACATTTTAGACCTTGTGTTATGATTATTGTTTATCTGCACATTTTTCTACCGTATACAATGATGTTTTAAATATATATATATCATCCATTTCTGAGTTCATAATAGGTCATTGTAGGCTATCTCTCTCCTGCATAAATATCTATCTACTAATTAACAGCCTGCAAAGTAGACAAAAAACCCATTTTTTTGTGAGCTATAGTGGAGTACAATGAATATCTACGCAAAGTCTTGTGTTATTTGGTGGAGTACTTTGTAGCATTTCTTACTTACTAGTAAAGTTATTTAGTTTATATGGTGGAGTATTAAGACAAGAAGGCTCACCTCTCTTAGTGCTTAACCCTTAGCATTACTCACCTCTTTCTCATATATGAAAATGTTAAATATTGTATATCTTCAAATGCCATGTTTGTGAGAATTTAAGTTGAAAGCTATTGGCGTTGCGTATTCTTGTAGGAGAATTCAAATTCGTTGTAAGAAAATAGTTCAGAGTGATCATAGTTTTAGAGAATCTTACTGAAGGTACGTAATAAAACTCAAATCTCAATCAAAAGATAATAAATGACGGCATTGTTCACAGAATTCTAACTATACTTGGACAAACTGATGTATTAACCAGATGGACCCGCTGCTGGTTTTGGTAGAACGTTGATTCAAAGTGTTCATTAACCAAATTGGCCACTTTACACACGATTGCGTGATCTGTTTATTACACTGGAATAGCTGATAGCAGCTCGATATAAAGTGATAATAAAAACACAACTACAAATTGTTTTATTAAAAATTATGATAAATTAAAACTATGGATGCTATTAAGGTTGGATTTTTACCAAGTACTTTAAGAATCTTACTTCTAGGCAATGTCAATACCTGTATATGCTTGTCATATTTTCTTAATGCTATATCCCTTAGCCGTGTATATCATTGGCTGAGCTTCAGCGATTCTTGTCACCGGGTCTGGATGTCTGTCTGTCCTTTCGCGTATACCTCGAAAATGCAATAAATAAAAAATTTGAAATCTTGCATGAAGCTTCAGCTTGATTCAAGCAACATCAAGTTTTGTTCCTAGTACATTTCTCAATATCTGATTTTGCTCAGCGTTGGTGAATATTTTAACGTGGTTTAATGGAACAATATAATGCCGAAGAGAATCTTGAAAGGATAAATTTTATATTTTTACAAACCGAGAGTAATCATTTTGAGGTTTTAACCTGTAACATAATACCACATGTCGCCTGTAGCAATGAGTTTAGACTTGAAATTTGTACGCACAATCTCAACAAGGCTAGGTACGTGAAAACGTGACGTGGAGTATTCCTATAATAATGTGTATGGACAAAAATGTACTTTATTTAGACTATTAGAAGTTTTCAATGAGTTTCCACATCATTAACACGTTTTGATACCATTTACGAGCTATCGAGTTATGCTGTCCTAAGTGATTTTACATTTAAGGTATAATGGTTTATTTGCAACACTTATACCGTATTCATTTTAATCCTATCCAGTTCTGAGATGTATACAACTGCACCTGAAAAACATTTATTATGTATTGACGTTGTTGGTAAAAATTAGGCAGTGGTGTAAACTGTTTTTAAACCTTTTTGGATGTCTAACTGCTCTTAATATTTTAATAGAGTACTATTTGCAACGCTTTATGAGCTTACTTATTACTTAAAATAATATTCCTTCATTGAAACTTAAAAAAAATTTGTGTGGATTTTACAACAATTTACCTACACTTTTCAAACAATATGCTATCTATCTATTATTTAGCTTAAAATGCATCTTTTTCACGGAGAACTAGAGTGATAAATTTAAGCCCACTCAAAAGAATTGATGTTCGCGAAATCTCCAAAGTATCGTCAAACCATACCCATAAAGCCCTGTCAGCAAACTGGTCAGTGAAACTGGGACTTTATCGCCGTCCCTTAGTGTCGTAGAGGGAGTAACCCCTCAAGAGTTTGACAGTCACGTGGTCACAAACACACCAACAATGCAACACTGGATAGTGTAAGTAAACTGTTTTAGTGTTCAAACTATATGACATAAATTATCTACATATGTACATTTTATCATCTATAATTTAAAGTATTTAGGTGTTCCAGACTTGCTATACATTTAATTTTGTAATAAATGCTTAAGGAAACAATTAAATAACTTTAATTTGAACTATAATTGGCATAAATCTTTAAGATTTTGGTCAATAACTATGGAGCAGTATTATTTTGTGTCTTCCACAAATAAACCAGAACGTAAAACGAGAAAGGATAGATTTCAGGAGTAAGGACTGTGTAGTATTCACCATGATTGGACTATAGTCAAGGGAGAGATATTTTGCACTTCATGTTGTATTTCCAGATAAACGCACCTTTTGAATACTGCACATAAAACCGTTGTGGGAAAAAATTTGGAGGTTTCTTAATTACCATTTTGTGAAACTGGACAGTATTTTACTTTTTAATTTTACTATCTATAGTATGACTGTTGTGTGAGTTTTGTCCAGAATAGACCAAAACAAGAACAGTGATTGTCAAAGTTTAGTTGATGTCCACTGGGAAACTAGTGATATGGCGTGGCACAGAGAGAGTATTTTTGCAGAAAGAGGTTTCTTATTCTGTAATCATTCAGAGATATCAGAAAACTGTAGGAAGAACACTGTACCCATTAAGGATGTTGAATGGCGTGTCTATCAGAAGGCAAGTTGAATCAACTAGTCTTAACAGAGTGCAGAATTAAGATTTCTTAATTTTTAATTATATGTTTCATTGGAATATACGCATAATTTTGCTGTGTTATAGTACACTTTTGGATAATGATTATTAATTGATACACTGATTACTACTCGGATCTTTTTTAAAATGAGATACCAGTAGTTTGAAGTAAAACACATTGGTGGAATATATTATCGATATATCGGGAGTCTTCTGTCCCAATCATTAATCAGTTTGTTATATTAATAGTATAGTGACGTAGTACTGGCTATGAAAAATGTCTCTCATTCATATTTATGAATGGTTCAATAAATGGGAGGGAAACTATATACACGACAGCCCTTTTAA
>NW_025780748.1:0-48054 GCF_021130785.1 Homalodisca vitripennis
TACTACTACTCATAAAGCTCATAATTTACTAAATAAATGACATGACACCTAAAAAAATATACGTATATAAAAGATGATTTGTCGTTAACTTATTGGTTTAATGAAAAACAATTTGCATACCATGGAGGGATACTGAGACGTACTTTGTCTCCAGGAAACGTTTGCGTAAAAATAGACTTACAAACAAAGCATCTAGCAACAAGCGTCAGGTAGAGTAGTAAGAGCAGGGACACAATTTGCATAACTTGGAGAGATACTGACTCGTACTTTGGATGCAAGGAGAGTTTGCATGAAACGCAGACTTACAGACAACAATCTAGTAAACAAGCGTGAGGTAGAGGTAAACAGCGGAGAACAATCATTTAAACATTATAGTCCAAAGTTCTGGTGGCATTGTTCGCCATCTTTTTGTTGTAAACAATGGAAATTATTCAAATTAAAAGTAAAACGAACGTTTTTGTACGGATGCATCATTTATATGTATAACATTACTTATAATTATCACTTTAAACGAATATAAGTGTAAAAAACCGGATTTTTAGTATTAGGTATTGTAATATAATTTAGAAAATTGCATTGTTTCTGAATGTGTAGTTTAGCATTAAGCTAATTAATGTGTCCATAAGATGTATAATTTTATTATATCTATATCCTAGAATCTAATTACCTCTAATTTCAACCTTCACCCGACTGATGTGCCTAGCTTACTACAATATTTAAATAAGAAAATTAAAAATTGTAGTATTAATATAATTTTAACTGTAACATCCAAGACCTTAATTTTTTCACCTTACGTACAATTAATACTCGTAAAATATGGTTCTTTGGTATATTATCCATATCTTAGTAACAAGGAAACATCAACATTGGCGTCGGAAAATATAGTCCTTTCCGTCCAGAATTTCTCAAACATGTGCCAACTTAAAAAGTTGTGTTGCGAAGCCACGTGTTAATATTATTGACCATATATTTAAGTGCCAGAATGAAATACCTTTCTAAATATGTAATATAAGATGTATTTTATTTTATATCCTTAAGTCTGTATAATAACATTTTATATATTATAACTGAGTGATTTACCTGTCTTCAATAAGGCTCTACAACGTTCTAGTTCATTACTACAAAGAATTTTTTTTGAATTATTTATTCTGTAAATATATTATGATATAGAAAATAAACATATTTTCTTTAAATTAAAATTGTATTTTTTATTCAGTCACGTGCTTGTGAGACTAAAGATGGTCTTTTAAAGAAATCAAGGACACGAATATTTACCATAATAAGAGTACGTCTTTCAAACAGAAGTAAAATGTAGATTTATATTCTACGTCAAATATCAAATCCTATTATCTTGAAAGTCATGATCAAACGGTATATCAAATTTCTTCACTGCTAGAATTAAAAATTACGAAATAGAATTGTGGCAATCCTACTTTAATAAACAAATATTATTTTTAATAGACGTACATTTTATTGTGATGTGTTGCTTCTATTTAATACCTGTTACGGCATCTTTTGTATACAATTGAGAGTATTAGTAAACATTCAAATTTGTAAAAGCGTTTTAAGCATATGGCCAATACATGTATATAGCCAATAGGAGGTTATTCGTATCCAATACAAGTGTCTCTTCACGATATCCTCTGTAAGAAACTGACCTATAGACATGAAACTTTGCGAAAAGCTTCATTTCTGATCGTATATAGACAATATCGCGTTACATAATGATGGGTATCACTCCATGGGAATCTTGTTCAGCGCTAGTATATTTATTTTTTATTTCGTAATATTAATTATAAAGACTTGCAGATGAAAAAAATGTTTAAACTAGCTAAGTGCATTTATATGACATTTTAACATCATTTGATACATACCGCATGTAAAACCTCAGAAAAGCATGTAAATAGAAAGAATGGCAGCGGAACAGATTCCATATATTTCTGAAAGTTAGGGAAAAGCCGCCCAAACAAGAAGTGAACAATTAACCATATTACTGAGTCCAAAAACGTTAGTGTTATGAAGTTTTTAGGAAATATTAAAAAACTTTCTCCTACAAAAAAGCAATTAAAATAAATAAACAAATCTTGGACAAGCCATAAGCTACATAATCAATATAAATATACAATACAAAATATAAATAAATGTAAACTTTTCCTTATTTCCAACTGTAACATTAATGATATTCCAGCATTTTCAAGTTTACTTGTGGTTATTTTTTTTCTCTACTTTTTATTTTATACGATACATTTTTAAAGATATAAACATGAAATCCCACAAAATCTAGAGGCACCTCTGTTGATTATGCTATACTTTTCCTTAAGTGTTATATCTCAAGTGTATAACTTTCATACAAGTATATGCATAGTACATTTTTATACACAGTTAAGAACCTGATTTAATTTCATTAATGATTGAGTCACAAAAAGTACTTGCTATACTGTGACTCGAACCCGAGTCTCTCACTTGCCGGGCGAGAATGCTACACCATAAAGCCCTTAAATAGTACGATTAACTTAGTTTATATTAGACCATTCCTGTCACTTATGTTTTTTATATAACCGAACTAACATATAATCAGAATACCTATGAAATTACATTTTTCGTTCTTCAAATTTCAATAAACTGAAATTTCCTGATTTAATTAAAATAACGATTGAATTGGAATATGCCACATGCAACTCAGAACACTTAAAAACTCTGTTGCAGTCTTAATGTTATCGAGCGTAATAATTATATGAGTTGAGTTAATTTCCTAAAATGTATTTATACTGTTATTACATATATTAAACTGTAGTTCAACTATCGATTAGAATGTTATCTGTGGTAATCCCACTTGAATGCATTACATATTATACTGAATTGTAGTATTTCAGAATACTTTACATATCACACGGTTTGTTTACATAGAAAAATCCTGAATTGTAATTCAGCACATAAGCAATGAAAGCTATCTTAACTGTATTTACTGTTATATAAAAAATTAAAAGCCTCAAGTGTAAACATTTTGGCTTACTTAGCAACTGAATTCGATCCATTTTGTTCTCTCTTGTCACTGGAGAGAGTTTGAAATATAAAATTAACTCTTTTTAAAAACTTCTTCAGTTATTTAAATGTTTTAGAAAGTTATGTTCTTAGTTGCTATTTAAATAGGGGGGGTCACACTTTGACATTGCATAGAGTTTATACTAATGTAGATTCCCTTATTATTTATCATAATTTTAATAAAATTTGTATCGTAACTACAATATGATTATACCTTACGCAATAATTTATTCTTGAAATAAAAAAAAAGCATTTATTTTTAATTATTTTTGTTTTGTAAATAAGTAAATATCTCTTGCCCAAACAGTCTTTTCAACCAATTATTATGTAGATTTTTAAAGGAAATAAATTTCATCAAGGCTATGTTATTTAAACAACTGCCTAATATCCTTCGTTAGCGTATCCATTTCAAGTAGAAACCTAATTCTTCAAGCACACCTCTTTTGTTATGAAATGTTTTGTATATAACTGGTTTCAATCAATAAAATAATCCAAAAAAGACTACAATTATTTTATTAAATTATTCCACACGCGTCCAAGATCCAAACTACATGGTTGTGTTTCAATGGTGCAACACTGATGCTTCCCTACTCCATCATAGTTGGGGACCGTGCACACGTACGGATCCATTTTACTTACAATTGTGACCAATTGCAGAGAGTACTCGGGGCGTGCTACTCTGACTGTAGTCACCTTATGAATTATTTACACAGAGTCAGACCTTACATCGTTATTCCATTACACTCGGTCACGTCGTCAGTTTGTCCTGGCCCTTCCATACTAAACATCTTCGTCTTAATCTAGAATACAACAAAGTCGTCTTGTCATATTAGTATGGCAATTTTTATCCAATTATAAGTAAGTAAGTGTTCATAATTTGTATACTCTAAATTAACAGGCGAATGACGATTTAAACCACTTTGACAAACGGGAGCCGAGGAATCCAAGAGATAAATTGTATATCGCCCACTATTCTTGTAGAGGACAGTTACTATCCCAGAGCAAGGTAAGTCTATAGCAAGCTTATCATCCGCGGTATCATTCCATCTCCCAGTGGCTTCACTATAAGACAGCTATAAAGTTCATCTACTTGGAGATTGTACCTCAAGAATTGAGATTTTGTCGTGTTTGATGCTACATTAGTTTCAGTTTTAGTACAAAGTCGTTCCCCACCGTTTCCTCTTACAAAGTAACACAATTAAACAAAAACATTCTTAATATTTCTACAGAAAGAAGGACGCGATTGTAATTCTTTGTTTGAAGGTTATTTTTGACGATGGAAGGATTGTGAAGGAAACAGGATTTTCCGGACATTTGCCATTGTTCAGTGAAACAATAAATCAGTAACACTACGTTTCGAGATCTGCAATCTGATCTCTTCTTCAGGTAAAGAACTAACATAATACATAATATTACAAACTAGGATAAAATAAACAAATCTTACCTAAGAGATAGAGATGTCCTTAAGACAACTGTTTTTCGAAAGATAACACACAACACAGGAAAATATTTAAATTATCAATCCAACCATCAAAAATCTGTCAAAGAAGGAGTAGCCTACTCGTTGTTTGATAGAGCAAAGAGCGTGCTCAGATAAAGATGGAATAAAAGAAGAATTTAAGAAAGTTGAATCGGATCTCAGAAACAATGGATACCCTCAATTAGTAATAAATAAGTGCAAAAGAACCAGAAGAATCATTCCTGAGTCAGAAAAAACAGAATTGTGATAAATTTGCGTTTATGTCAATCCCTTATGTGCCGGGATTATCGGAGAAAATTAGAAGAGTAGGTAGAAAGTACAACATTAGAACCGCCGTTTTAAAACACACAACACTCTTAGACAAAGTCCTCGTAAAAACAAAACCAAAAAAATGGCACACAGGATTCCAAAAACTGTGTTTACAGTATAAATTGTAGTTGCAATAGGGAATACATAGGCGAGACAAAAAGAGCACAAATAAAACACGAGAAAGGGTCTAACAGAAAAGTCAAAAATTGCACACCATTTGTTTGGTCCGAAGACCATCATATGAATTGGGATGAAGCCAAAATAATACATCGGGAACCATATTTCTTCAAAAGGAAATTAATTATGGCAACATACATTAAATTGGAAGACCAACCAATCAGTCAACCATCAGTTGAGATTAGGCCGCTTTGGTTGCCAATTGTAAAAAATGAACAAAAGAGAAAACCAAAAGTATCAAACGGATCAGATATTTGTAATAAACCAATGCGGAGTCACAATATGGTTTTAAGAAGTTCATCTCGCATGAACCAATAATAACGAAAGGGCCCATTCCTGCCCCCCTTCCTTTTTATTTCCTTTTTCCGCCATCTTGTTTTAGTCTGCCGTCACGAATTACCATTGGCTAGTCGTAGGTGGTTAGTAGACGAATGAAGACGCATTGTGACCTGTATTCCGTAGTTCAGTTTTAACGATTAGTGTTTTGTATAGTTTTTTATTAAGTGCATGTTTATAGAGTTAGTGAAGTTGACAAACAACATGTAGGTTGTGATTCCTGACTTAGGCGTGCCACAACGCTTTGGTAAGATTTGTTTATTTTAACCTAGTTTGTAATATTATGTATTAGGTTAGTTCTTTACCTGAAGAAGAGATCAGATTGCAGATCTCGAAAACGTAGTGTTACTGATTTATTGTTTCACAGAACGATGGCAAATGTCCGCAAAAATCCTGTTTCCTTCACGATAGTAATACCAGAAATGTTTTTGAGTGTTTTTAACATGGAGAAGAATAATGCCAATAAATCTGAACCTGACCCCACATGAATATTCTTACCAGTAATATAGCGGTGATTTATACTCGGAGCATTTTCAGACCCAAAAATCCTAAATACCACCTAGTCAGATTCTCATACCTCAAAGTTTTTTAGTATCCGTCTCACTCTTTGCTTATATGGAAATTACTAAGGCATGAAAACACCACTAAGTAGGAGTTAATCTCATTTTGGCTTATCTGTAATGTATTTTGGCTACCCTCAAGATCATATTTTTCCGTGTAAAGGTACCAAAAATATATGATGTTTTTAAAAAAGCAACAATTTAAGTGCTAATAGAGCACAAAAAAATACCTTATACTAGAAACAAATTACAACGGTCCTGAAGTAGACCTTTTTGGCCAATGTACACTTTTTACACCAACGCATGTATATATTTTCTTGCTCGATGTAAAAAAGCAAACATTATTACGGCACCGAAATCAATTTAGACCGGAATTAATAAACTTTATTGAAAGAATAACGCTTCTCGTTTTGCAGAAGACATTTCAGACCCATGTGTGTGCAACATCACTACCAATGCACCAGATATACCTTAGATCACAGAGGAGTATAAGAGCTGAATGAAGATGTTTGTACATCGAAGTAGGGCTTTTTAGATCCATGTATGTATTTACGTTTTTCTATGGAACAATGCAACCGCTATTCCTTTGTTTTAATTATCATTGGTTTAAGATACGTCGGTTAGTTAGAGGACAAAGCTTCAATTCTGTCGGTTTACCTGTCCTCATGATATTCCGAAAGCAAATTGAGCTATACAATTTAAATTAAGCATAACATTCTTGGTACGCGTGTTCGAGTCCAGTTATGCATTTATTGTTATGGGGATTAATTAGTATAGCGTTACCGAAGCCTCCATTAGAGGACTAAGAAAGTATTCGTTCTCATTAATCCATTCCCAATCTCCAAAACCACTGGTATTACACAACAAAGTAAATTTCAGCTAATCTCTTCATTAGAAAAATTATCAGGTCGAATGGTACTAAACGCGTGTGTCCGTTTTATTTGCGGAGAAATATTTTTTATCCGAAAAGCTCACTGTGTGGAAATAACTGTTATTTTTCATTCTTTGCTTACCTCCAAACATTATATACTTTTCTATAACTTTTTGAAGTGGGTTAAGAATAACTTCCAAATCCAAGTTTGAGATCAAAAAAAACCTTATATATCAATTTTACTTTTCCAAAATATTGTATATGTAATATTTATCTCTGGTTGTTATGTGTATTTTAACTATGTTATACAGGCTGTTATATACAAGTTATATATTTCTCATTCTTTATAGCTTATGAACAACACTTAAAATGTTTATCAGAGTGTAGAGCCTGTAATGTTTAAATATCATTTCAAGTACACAAATGAAGATGAACCTTAATGAAGTCAAACAGTTAATGAATTAAAAATATACGAGTGTATAGACTGAATTTTACAGAAACAAAGTGTGCCCGAGGGTGAGTTTTGACTGTGAATAAATCAAATACGCGGAGTCACGAGACCCACGGGAGAAATGTGATGATTGTGCTAAGCTCTTTCGGATTCAGGAGCAGATAAATAACCCTCGGTAACAGCAGTTAGTTTTCTAGTAACGTTCAAAACAATAAAAATTGTGGCATAATTTCATTGTAAAACGCGTTTAAAAACAAATGTTTTTTAAAGAGTGATAATATGTTTCAAACTTTTACAATACTACATGATATTTATATATATGAAATATATTAGTTTACCCTATAGTTACAGTTGGAATCAACCTCTCCATTGCAGTGCTCAACTCCTTAATCATGTTTGGAACCACAATCCTTTCATAAATGATGAAAAATAACTTTTGTTAAGCAAGCAATTTGAGAAATGGTATAAAAGTTTAACAAATGAATTTCAACCTCATATTTGAAACTAATTTGTATTCCATCAAGATTGATACTTCAACTCTCTTCTAATGAACTTGAACAAGATTACAATCTGGTATAATAGGCAAGATTTGTTGCTCGTTCATTACCGTACTCCTAGGAAAGGTAATGTTTAAAACTTACCTCCAATCTAAAAAACTGTAGTTAACGTAAATATTTAAAATTTTGAGGAATACAATCTGCAATGAACTGCAAGCTGATTACTTCACTAAACTACTTATTGTCAAAATGTAAATGAACTCACCTCATAACTCACTGAGTATCATATTACCCACCCTTTCCCAGAAAATTAAAGTGCTTATATTACTCTAAAAATTTTATATTCTATGTATTTCTGTTTTTAATGACCTTGAGATTTTATTGTATTAAGCTAATGCTGCCTTGTATCTACATTCCCTCTTCAGGCCCTTTTTAAATCTACACACCAGTGATGCTGTCAATGTAATCATTGAACTAGCCAATCAACCCAAAAGAAAGCTATTATGTTTTTCGAATTTATATATATAAATATTACATTAGTTTTTTATACAGTATTTATTATCGTATTCCGTGCTTATGTATTTTTTACTTTATCTTATGCGATTTTATATTGAATTAAGTATTTGTGATTGAGTAATTGGTAAGCGATTACATAGCCATTGTCTGTCCATCCTTTAGTTTGTCTCTTCGTTTGTGCGATAAATTTTGAAAAAATTTTCTAAAGACTTGAAACTTGCAAGATTTTTGAATAAATCTAACAAAATAAAAAAATTAATGTTGAATTATTTATAATATTTTTTTAACAAGTAATATTGCTCTAATGTGTAGCTGTAGTACCTATAACACAATGACAAAATGAACCAATTTTTAAAACACACAGAGCACTCTGATGTATTTTTGCAGTATGTAACTAAAACAGTATTTCATGAAGGAAGTTTGTTAAATAGGTCGGTTGGACTTAACTTATATCGGAGCCTTCTATACTTCATTGTATTAGTTTTTTCGTACCTTGGAGCTTCCTTTATTACATCTTAGAAATCAATAATAGTTTCTAACTTTAATTTAATTAAAGTTAACCTTATTAATACATTTATTGAATGTAATTTCATACCGTAAAAAGTAAATGAAAACACAATAATTCTTTTTTAATATTTATTTGTTAAAAAATCGAAATACTAGTAAACAGTTACGTTAGTAAGTTATGTGAAAAAGAAATATAAATTTTGATTTTGTAGTTATTTTCATATGTCTTTTAATTACTAAACGTTTACACGATATAATGGTAGAGTTAGCCTTTTTAGTATAAGGTTTTTAATATCAAAAATGTGTTTGTATGTTATGTTTGCTAAGGTATAACTATGTTTTTAAACAATTATATATGTTAAACAAAGGGTTGTAAACTACTAATATGTAACCATTTATTGAATCGTATATGATCGGAGACACAAATAAATGTATAAAAAGATATTTAAACATATATTAAGAGATATTCATTCTGTGAAATAGTAATTTTCTCGGTAACTGAGTTCTTTATGAAATACTTACAAGTTTATTTAATAATAGTTTACTGATTAATAGTAAATAAATGAGCACAATGTACGAAATATCCAGCTATAGTTTGAAACTAAATAGGTAAATTTTATAAAGAAATCATGCCTTATTCTCAAACAGACAATTAAAGATAATATTAACACGTGTATATCGAGAGAGAAAATGTTTGCTTTGTTTAAAAGTGACGCCTATCAACATCAAGTGGAGTCAAGAGCTATAATTCTGTAGCTGTTCATCAAATATTAACTTTCGTGATATATTATTATCCTCCTTCGCATATATTTATTCAAATAAACGTATGCGAATGACATATATTTGAGTTTAAATTTATCTTATAAGTACAAACCATATGTTACAAATCCAACTTATGTTTAAAAAAATCTGTAGTTTTTCTTAATAGGTTTTTAATTATTAATAAAAACCATTGTCATTTTACTTCAATCTTGAGTAATACATTAAAACTCTTTATTTTATTTTGCATATAATATAGAATTAAACATATTTCTTTCTTATATCGCTACAAAACTACTACACATAACTTACACGAGTCTAAATGATTCAACCCAAAATAGATATCAGAATCGGCCTAGTCCCCTTTCCCTGCTAGTAACTGCATAATTACTCCCAATTAATACAGAGATCCCCCACCCAATCCACCAAAAATATGTACATAATCAATAATAGGAATGTTAGTTAATGTAATAATACAGTATTAAACTGCAGAAATATAATGTGTTGTATAAGTAATTGGTTTTTTCTTTGTATTCAGTAAGAATTTTAATAAACTACATTACTATTTCTATCATCCTGCCACAAAAATTAATAACGTATAAATTAATATGGTGTCAAAAATATTGATTTGTTTACAAGAAGTATTGTCAATTTATTTTTGGCAAACTAGAATTAGACATAAAGTTTTCTAAATTTGTAGAAATTAATCTTTTATGGTTCGCAACCTTTGTGTGAAAACCAAATCTAGTCTGTCCAGTAGTTTTTTACCTTGTCGAAATATTAACTCTAAACTGATATAAAAATTGCAATAAGTCTCACAGATTCTGGCCGTAACAAAGTAATGGTACAAATAGAAAAGTGGTAAATTATCAACAGCAAAAAAACTAAAATACAAAAGAAACTGTTAATTTTGCAGTCTATACTACAAATACCGAGTGATCCACATTAAGTGACCCAATTGAAAGTGATATAAAAGAATCACCGTTATTGATCCACATAAAGTGACCCAATTCAAAGTGATATAAAATAATCACCGTTGAATAGAAAAATAAACAGTTACTCCAAGACGTTTACCTGCAATATCAATTTAAAATATTTTAAAGAACTTTTAAATACAATTTGTGGTATAGTTTAATCCGTTTCGTGTTTGATTTTGGACTTTCAAAAGGGTACAATGAGACATTTAGAATGCTTGGAATAAAAACTATTATCAACAGCTTCTATTTTGGTATGGATTACTTCATAAAGTTTCGCATGTTTTTTTAACAATAACATGTTACTAAGATTATTTTGTAAAGAAGTTTGGCACACATGTGTGTCGCTTGGTTTCTAGCTGGTTCAATGTCTGTACATGTATATAACGTTCAAATTTGGTATACCTTTTTTGGTACCCTAAATTTGCATCAGTCAAGTCGTATAATTAATTGAAAAATCTCTCAAGGACTTACAATCCGTTATGTTAGGTTTGCTAATTAACAGTAGGTACTTTAAAGATAAAACATTTGTTTAACTTTCAAGTTTACTTTTTTCTGTAATTCCAGTGTAATATAATGATTTATGCAGAAATAGATCATCAAACATTTTCAAATCTGTTTTACGCAATAATTGTAATAAAATTTATCCTCTGACAATTGAAGTAAAATTGCTTACAAATAGAAAAAAAATGTCTATGCTATATTCAACTTCCTCTAGCTTCCAAAATCATTCTCTACACTGCAATACTTTCTCAAACAAATGTATCATTAAATATCTACACACATTTGAAAGGGTTTTACCTGACAAGACTAGAGAATCTGTAATTATCTGTAAATATTTTATTTTCCAAATGTTGAAATCCATCACGTTTGTCTTTATATATTCCGTTATATTTAATTCAATAATGTCCTTCTTTGCTTGCCCTCTTCTTACAAAAGTCTATTTTCAGTTGGTACATATCTAGTAAGATCTCAAGATGACTACTTATACACCATGAACTGACTGAAAATTAGTAATTAGCAGGAGGGGCAGATGAGATTAACCTAACTTATTCCTGAGGTAACTTATACTTTTTAATTCTCTAACCTGACATAACAAATCTTGAATGAATGTTCCTACAAGTTTCAATTAGTAATAAAATGTATTTCACACTACATTTCCTTAGTATTTGCAAATAACTTATTTAATAAAATATGTCACCATTTTTCGCTATTAAACATAAATGTTTGAAGTGTTCGTATTGGTGAAGTTTACATGAATATTTAAGAAATATAATTAATAAACGTTTTGTTGAACATTGCTAATAATTAAAATTTACTATTGAAAAATGTTTAGAACTTTGATTTCAAAAATGCTACATTATATTAAAAAGTACTTATAATTAAACAAACCTGAGACTTATTATTTATCGTATGTAGTAGTGTCACATCTCATGTTCAAAATACCCGAAGGGATGAAACTGTTATAGATCGGCAGTTTTCGTTTAATTTCGTTTCAATATAACACGATAAACCGGAATGGCTCTTCGGGACTAACAACAATGAACGAAATAGCCTCTACATTTTGATTAAACATTGTTTGTGTTTTTAATTTCTCTCTCACTCTGTTATGCTCCCCTCTTTGTGAAACGGAAATTGTATTAGTGAATGCTCTTCATTCAATAGAGTCTATCGTACAATACAACTTCTCTCGTGTTTAGGGTATCTCGTCATGGCCGCACATTGTGCACTTTTAACGTTTTGAAAATTTCTGGATCCTAGAAGTGTGGTTCACTCTCCTCGTGCTGCGTTTAAATACACTAACTAATTGTGAACTTAATTTTTCTTCTCTCCTTCCTGTCTACATTGGCAAGGGACTATTAAGTTCACGTCATGTGACTGCAATATCCGTGTTTATAATTTACTCTTAAGTGCTCCGAAATTAAGAATATATTGCGACATTTATTTCATGAGGATGTGAAACTAACTCGTGTGCCGTGCTGTGTGTTATATAAAGACTTTACACTAAAACACTTTAGACACTTAAGAGAGTTTGCCAATCCCATACTAAGCAACTCTTTAATCTATCAAACTATGAAACCCCTTTCGTCTCCTATAGGTAGTGTTTTTTAATTTCATGTTGTCTTTTATTTCTGACCAGAGCATAACGTAGTTTAGTATGGTTGCGTCTCTGATTAAATATTTACACTGTAATTGTTGTAATTCATTTATATAGTATTAACTCGCCTTCGGCTCGCTGGGGGCTACGCCCCCAGGCCCCCATTTGGATATTGGCTAACTTCGGGGATAAGCGGAATTCGGGGACAGGAGCGATTTGGTTGGTGGTTCAATTCGGACTTGATGTTTTCGGTTTACGTGTCCCCTACTGTGTCATTTCTCGTGGTAAAACACATTATTAAACAGTATTTAGTGTATAATGTTGTCTACAAAAAACTCAAGTAGTATTTTGCAGTATCTACCTTGTTTAGGCACGTAAAACGCGATTACGTTCGAAATGCTGGTAAAATTTACGTGAAAATTGAGATTTCGGGTCCGATAGCGGTCAAACCGTTAGTAATAATGTTTACGCATCACGTGTGCAGGTTGGGAGATTTATCGCTACATATATTTCTGTCAAATTAGTTGCAAGTAACTTTTAGCTCATAAAAATGTTGTTTGCCTGTTAGTATGTCATGTATTGTAAGCACGACGTATCCAGTCTCGCCACGGGGAGGCCGGCAAACACTGAGACCATATATTATTAACAAAATTACAGCAATCGTTGGTTAATGATGTTCACTCATATCGTGTACAAATTTAGTTGCTTATATACTTGTGTCAAATGATTTGGTAATAACTTATTGAATATTGTTTACACATCACGTGTGCAAGTTGGGAGATTTAGCGGTACGTATATTTGTGTCAAATTAGTTTAATAATAACTTATAGTTAATAAAAACTTGTTTGTCCGTTAGTTTGTCAATGCTATAAATGCAATCATGACGTATCCAGTCTCGCCACGGCGAGGCCCTCAAACACGGAGACCATATATTATTAACGGAATTACAGTTATCGGGGTCGTTATTCCAATGATGTTCTTTCATATCGTTTACAAATTTGCATATTAAGTTCTGTGTATACTTGTGTCAAATGATTTGGTAATAACTTATTGGTGTTGAAACTTTTGTTTACCCGTTAGTTTGTGAAAGCTTTAACTGTGTCCTTTCTCGTGGGAAACACATTATCAAAGTGTATAGTGTGGTCTACAATAAAGTTAAAATAATATTTTGCTGTATCTCCCTTGAGTAGGCCGTGAAACGCAATTACGTGCGAAATTCTTTTAATTTTTACGTGAAAATTGAGACTTCGGGTCCGATAGCATTCAAACCGTTACTAATAATGTTTACGCATCACGTGTGCAAGTTGGGAGATTTAGCGGTACATATGCTTGTGTCAAATTAGTTGCTAGTAACTTTTAGTTGATAAAACTGTTCTTTACCTGTTAGTTTGTCAATGCTCAAATACGGAGACCAAATAAATAAATAAGATAAATAGCAATTTGAGGCAAAAATTTTGTTTTTGCACCGTGGTTGTCCAATGCTTCTTACAATAGTGTATAGCCGGTCTCAATACAGAGAGTCCGGATAATACTTCAAAATATTTAGAAAATATTTATTATTCGGTGATTAAAGTTGATACCTCTTAGTGGAACAATTTCGTTTGCAATTAGAAATATTTTACTGGTCTGTAATTGTGTATTTATTGGTATTAAAAGTTATTATACTTTTGATTGCGTGTTAGTTCTCCAATGGTTTCAATTTTTTCGTGGTTTATTCTGTCTCATTGAGACCATATATCATTACCACAATTAATTAATATTGTTCTCGCATAACGTGTGCAAGTTCAGAGAATTAGCGGTACATACGAGTGTACTTGTGTCAAATTATGTGCTAGCAACTTATAATCGATAAAACTGTTGTTTGCCCGTTAGTTTGTCAATGCTTTAAATGTAAGCATGACATATCCAGTCTCGCCACGGGGAGGCCGGCAAACATGGAGACCATATATTTACATATTTACAGGAAACCTATTTACATCGACGAGGAGTTTTGTTTTGGCAGACCCTCTAGCCTACTGCCTTAGGAATCAGAACGGGGAGATTTGTTTTGGCAGATCCCCTTGCCTACTGCCGTATCAATCAGAACGGGTAGTTTTATATATTTACAAAAAACTTATTTACAACGACGAGGAGTTTTGTTTGGGCAGGTCCCCTAGCCTACTGCCAGTGTCAATCGGGTTTACTGAAGAAGTTCGCCGTACACGATGTTCTTTGCGTAGGCAACTTCATCACATACCCTATCAGGACGGACAAGGACAACGATGTCTTCTGGGCGTCGAACTCTACTTAACAGGACGTACAACTGGCCGTGGGTAAAACAGTCAGTGCGAAGGTCGACTCCGACAAGATCGATTGTCTGACCTTGGCTCTTGTGACCAGTCATCGAGTATGCCAGCATCAGAGGAAACTGACGTCGCCGGACAAGTAACGGCGAACCTTCAACGATCGCGAACCTAAAGATTATTCTGGGAATGCCGATAGGTTGCGCGTCGTGAGGGCGTCTGACGGTAATCAACCGGTGGGTTATAGCCGTCACAATGACCTTAGTGCCATTAACGAGTCCGTCGGCGATGTTAAGATTCCTCATGATGAGACACACTGAACCGATCTTGAGTCGCAGCACGTGATCTGGAATACCCTTGCCTGTAGCCTGGTTTAGCAGATTAACTTCGATGCCAAGATGATCATCGTTCTCAGTGTCCACAGAATCGGCGCTTCTCAACTCATGAAGGCGACTATCAACGGAGTCCAGGATGATGTCGTTGATTTACTTGACGTTCACATTCATGGTAGAGAGGATCGCGCGACGAGCACACTGATCGGGATCCTGGAGGACTTCAACAGGAAAGACTTTGGAGATTAGGGCTTGTAAAGAAGTAACGAAATTTTACTCCGGTCAGAGGAATAAGAGCGCCACTCTCTTTGCCCTCCCCGAAAGTTGTGGACGGAACAGTGCCGTTGCCTACTGCGAGAAGGAAGTCGGAGTAGTCAACGGAACTGCTCGTCCTATGTGGTGTGGTCAGAGAGAAGATGCGGAACAGTCGCCACAGTCGCGAGGCCCGAAGAGAAACGCACGCAACGGCAGCTGCCGTCCGCGCTTTTACAACGACAGGCGCGATCTGCCGGAAGTCACCAGAGCACAGAAAGATCTTCCCACCGAATGGCTCATCGCGGTTCATGAGATCTCGAAGCGAGCGGTCGAGGATCTCGAAGATGTAGCGATGGGCCATTGGGGCCTCGTCAAAGACGATGAGCTGTGCGGCTCTGATGAGTTTCCGCGCGCTGGGACCCGTTGGTTATGTTCCACACGCCAGTTCCGTCGCCAAGATCGAGCGGAAGCCGAAACATGCTATGGGCTGTTGAGCCCACCCGGCATATTCCCGGCAGCGATGCCCGAACTGGCGACGGCTAGTGCAACCTGCCGACCACTACGCACGTGTGCCAGTATGACACGAATTAGGGAAGTTTTTGCCATAACCCCCAGGACCGTCAAGGAAGATGGCCCTCGAGGATTGGCGGTCGCCGGGGTTGTCGAGAAGGGAATGAACATGATGTAAAACGCGTCTCTGATCTTCTGAGAGCTTGGGTTCCCATTCCTCGACAATGGCCTGCTGTTGGTTCTCGCCGTACTCCAACAGTTCCCTTCCCAATTCAGTCGTGTCATCCTGCACGTCGGGGAGACCACAATCCACCAAAGACAGTCCCTGTCGTCGTAGACATCGGTCAATTTTCAACCAAGGACAGTTTATATGCTTTTTCTGGGTCAAGAGGGTTTCTTTCTAAGTGGTCCTCGCATAGGGTGTCGCGGAATGCGTCCCATAGAATAGCTGCAGGAGCACCCATGTTACAAAGAAGCACAAAGAAGGAACACAGCCTTGTAGCAATCATGAATTCAGAGGCTTCGCGCATAGCAGCACGGTACTCGTCTTCGTGTTCTACCAGGCCGAGCTGACGACAAAACTCCTGGAAAGTGCGACAATCAGGACCACCGCGCGAACAGGAGGTCAGAGTAGCCTCGACAAGGTATCGACATCAGAAGCATACGTAAGTAGTAGAGCTCTCCACGGTTGGGGGAGATTCCAACAGAGTCTACATACTTTCTCTCCACGCTGGCGAGCTGTGACGAAGTGCTTGCCGTCTGGATAGACGTATACTTCTTCATTCTTGCTAGGTTGTTTTGTATGCATAATAAAATTTTCATAAAAAGACAGGTACGTTAGGTAGTTGAAGATTGAATTGAGTGGTCTATTGAAGTACAATATTAACTTTGAGCTTGCTCTACTAATCGCGTCTGCAAGGTCACCGGGGCGGAAAAAGACGTGTTGCCGCCCTTCAAGATGGACCGGTAGACACTCGACTGTGGGCTCAGATTTAGAGATTGGGAAGTCTAAGAGACCGCCAACATGCATCGCTTGCACCTACCATTCTCTTCGTTACGTAGTGTTCTACCTCGTCCTCCTTGTTTTCCCAAAGATGTGACGGTGACATTTTGAAGAGATCCACCCTTCATTCAGATATTTAAATAAGTATTTGATGACACGACGAGTAGACGCAAGCTCCAAGTTAATATGTGCCTCGTATTTAAGCAACAGAGCTGCATTATACGGTACCACCCAACCGTCATGGACCGTTATCGATTTGTTTCGAGATGTAATAGTACCTATGTTTTTATAATCCCGTCTGTATTGCACGTAGCCTCTGTCGTCAACGTGTGTGGTCTGCCAGGAAGGCTTTGGGAAATGTTTAGTGCAGTGACCTTTCGTGGAATCCCAGCAGGGGAAGTCGGTGCGATATTCTGTACCACAAGGGCCGTGAATCATGTGTTGCAGCACCAACTTCCTGAGTCTCCCACCGGCTTCTTCAACCGAGGGAATGGTCTGCGCGAATAACGGAATCGATTTCGGGTGCCTGAACGGGACCGTCTCCGTCAATCTTGAATACAATGTGGGCGTGGGGAAGGCCCCGCATTTGCATCTCGATGACGTAGACGATATAGATCGTTCGGCCAAACATCGCTCCGCTGCGCAGATCCCGCAGAAGCTCGAGGAGTTTGACCTGGAAGACTCTGCAGGCTGTGCTTGGGTCACTGCGACCACTGCCGTGGGGACAGGCTCTCTTATTTTTCCTCCCAAGTCGCGCTGTAAGTGAATGTGAGAAAATACGTCGGTGAGCCCAGACGTGTTACGAGAGCCATTGCATTCTCGTAATGAATCTTCATGTATCTGGGCCCACCGGTAAACGAACTTGGAAGGTAAATTTTTCCAGGCTTTGCGCCACCCTCGCCTTGTACGGTTTCATCACGTGTGATGTCTTCCCTAACCTGTCTTCCTGCCGGAGCATTGCGTTGAGCTTCCAGAATCTCGTTTAGTTGGCCTATCCGCATGGCATTTTGGACTGACGACCTTGACTGTGAGAATTTAATAAACCGCAGTCGCTCTTCTTCATATCTCGCAAACATCTCGACCTGCCAGGCCTGCGACAGACGGCCGAGATATGAAAACCGAGGACTGGACAACAAGAGACAACGCGTGTAGTTGTACTGCGAAAGCTTTTTCCCGTTGTTATCAAGAAGGCCAATTTGCCAACCCAAAGTGCCATGTGGATAGAGCAGTGGGTACTGGAAGGGCTCCATGAGAGGACTGAACAGATCAATCGTTGACGGCCTTCCAGCTTTCACTTTCCAGACGGTGAGTCGTCGTGGTTCGGTCACTGCTTCGTCAGTGCAGAGAACAGCGTGCACCTCAACACCCCTATTCCTGTCGCCAAGAACATTACCATGAGTAGCTCGACTTGTTACCTGGAACTCCAAATGAGCGTTTACCGATGGCTCATTACCTAATCGCCGGAAATCACCGATGAAAGGATTGATCGAATCCAAGTAATTGGCAATGGTGTCAATAGTTCCAACATCAAGTGATCTACCCATGGCAATGTTCCTGCGCTCTTCGCCGTCGTCAATGTATAGGCGGCACCGGTTAACAAATTGGACGTCTCCCACCTTAGTAGCAAACCGTTGGCCGGGAGCGTCCAAACTGTACACCTGATGGTACATTCTTCCTTCGATCTTGAAGAAAGAAAGTCCACTAGGGTGCCGATACCCACCAGAAATTTCGAGGGCGCAAAAAGAAAATAGGTCGTTGTAGGCGCGCGCTCTATTGAGGAAATGTCGATTTGAATAAAATGGTGCACTGAGAGGGGGCAAACGTGTTACGTTGTACGCACCTTCACCACAACACCATTTTTCCTATCCTTTTCTTCCTCGAACAGACGTGCTTCGCAGTGTGAACATACAAATATATCATCTTCAAAAAGGCAGGTTTTTTTCAATTTGTATGCATTTATGTCGCATAACAACTTTCCGCTCCAGTGTGCCATAGGCCCTTATGCAACAATGTTTCGAGCAAGTGAGTTAGGTAAATGTCGAAATTCGCTGATCTTTGGTTTCATCAGACGAAATACCTGAACCCTGTCCTGACCTGCGCCGGCATGTCGATCTTCGTAGCGCCGAACTGCGGCTCTGTTAACCTCGGGATGTTTCTCGGTATAACGACGAACAGCGTCACGATTGGTTTTCAGGATTTTGCTGAGAGTATCGCTTTTTCGCCTCTCTCACTTGCTCTTCTCTAGTAGTTTTCAGTATTTTCGGGCGTCCAGGTTTTATTTTCTTGGGCCTTCCAAAATCTTTAGGTTTTATTGCGGAATTGTTAGCGGTTTTCGTGCATTGTGAGGTTTTGTATATTTTCACTGAATGTTGATGATCTAAATGTGAGTCTAGTAATAGAGTACTGTCTTACAGATCCATCAAGAGCAGCGTTTGGACAACAACAACGAGGCCAAAGCAGGAAAAGTATCACACTGAAAGAGCCGTGCCAGGTTGTTGATATCATTTTCCAAATCATGTGTTCGATTTTCGTTTACTGGATGTGGATCAAATAGGTACAGTTGTTCCTGAGAGCGCCAAAAAGCAACTGTCACTGTTTGTCCAGTAAACAAAAATCCAATGTTTTGACTTTCCACGGGCCATCAGAGATTCTAAAACATTGGACAGAGAGATAACACTTTCGCTTATATCCTCCTCTGTCACAGGATATAAGGCATCGTGCACAAATACATTTTCTTCAACGGCTACGGTTTGGCCCTGGATGGAGAATTCGGCTGGAAGTTCATCAGTGCACAAGTACCGATTTCCACCCATACCATACGATTCTGATCTCTTAATGTTCTGTAAATACAGTCACCAGCGATGAGAATCGTATCGATGGCCGTTGAAGAAAACTCAAAACCAAGCGCCTTCCATACAAGGGCACAAGCAGAATTCGAAGTGCACTGAGCGTTTTTGCTCGTAGGAAATAACTGTTCGTCTCCCTGATGGAAGGAGCCCTTCACAACACAAGAGAAAGACATTGTTATGTTAAATAAACTGTAATACAAAATATAAAAGGAACTGTAGAGTTTGTAAAAAGCGAGAAAAGAAAACGGAAAGGAGAGCAAATTCGTATATGAATAGGTAAACCAAGAGTTTACTGTCAAGTGAAAAGAGATTAAATCTGAAACCAATAAGAAAGCGAGAAAATTTAAACAAAAAACGATGTTCACTCTCTTTCCCTATCTACTAATGTTGCTGGCACCCACCTTTTGCAACTGAACCGTTCAAGGTAGGATAAAACTAATCGTGATTACTATCAACTTAGTATAGAATAAAAACCAATAAATAAACGAATCAAAACATATGAAATAATATAAAGGTTTTCCTAACAAGAGCCTGCCTATCTTGCCTTGTTACGTACCGTACAGAGCTCGCTACTCTAAAATAAACTTAAACTAGTAAGACAAAAATGAAGAGGAACTGTAGTGTTTGTAAAAAGTGAGAAAAGAAATCGGAAAGGAAAGGAAAAATCGTATATGAATAGGGAGACCAGGATATTAACTGTCAACTAAGAAGAGATTGAATCTGAAACCAGTAAAAATGTCAGACAATTTAAACCAAAGGCGATGTTAACTACGTCCCTATCTGCCAATCTGATGTTGCTGACTGCGACTAAACCGTTCAAAGTAGAATAAAAAGACCAATCGCGATAGTTATCAACGTAGGATAGAATAACCACCAAGAAATGAAAAGAATCAAAGAGAGGTGAAATACTATAAAACGTTTACTGTTCATAATCTGCCTATTTTGCTCTGTTGAGTACCGTACAGAGCTCGGTGCTCCATCCCTTACTACCATCTCTGTCCCTAACTATTGGTCAATTTTAACGTGTTTTCGACTCATTTTGAGGGGTTTAAAAAAAAAAAATTCCGGTTTTCAGACTTTTCCCGGTGGTTTCACGGCAAAAGCCAACTACGTGCCAAATTTCGTGTTTCCTCCAGCACTTCTAGAAGTACCTTAGAATTTGTATACGTGAGTGAGTTACACATGCGGCTGTATATATATTAGATTTGTAGTAAAGTACTAAAGCTGCATTATTTTGGCTACCTAAGAGTCGGATTTTTTTGAATAACAATCAGTATTTTTAAACGCAGTAATACCTAATTTATGGCTAAAACTGAACTATGCTTCATATTTTCACTTCGTAAATAAAAAACTATAATTCAGTCAGAGATGAGGTTTTAAAGAACTATTATCATTCATTTTACCATACATTTACCATTTTGATTATTCCACCTATCAACCCCATTGAAAATTTGGAAAAAGGTACATTAGTTACGTAAATACGCGACAGGCATGGCTGAAGTTGTAAGGAAGATTTGAAGCGTTTTGGCTTCTCTAGGTCATGTAGATAAGCATACAGTTAGACAGAAAAAATATTTAAAACATCCTCTCAGACAGAAGAGAAAATCTGCCAGCAACTGAGTGGTAGACTTCAATATTACTCTGCCAAATCACAGAAATGCACCTGCATCAAGCTCATGTTGTCTATGTACAAAGATTTTCATTGAAAATATGAACTCGATGAAAGCGTTATAGATATATCATGAATATATTAGTTGGCATTTGTGTTTTCAAATAGTACCTTAAAGTCTTATTAATTTTAAATAAAATCACACGATATAAACCAAAAATAAATTGTATCATCTTAAAGATAATACGCTTTTCTGCTTATCTCAGACGCTTTCTACTGTAGTAATATGGCATAAAAAATACTAAAATTAAGTATTTAAAATCAAAAGAATTAATGAAAGTTCACTACGTTCAGTATAAAATTTAGCCATCGGAAGTAGTTTATAAACCGCCCAAAATGAACGGATGATAGCAGAATACATACCATTACACAATTCTACATTGCACACGAGAATAGTTACATGCCACACAATTGTAATTGGGACTGGATGCATCCCGCATTGCAACATCGAATGTTCATAATCGTAATAAAACCAATCCTACAACCCTGATAGTAGTGATATAACAAGATTTGTGCTATTATTTGATTATTATTACCATATTTGCATATTTCTAGTAAGAATTAATGCTATGCCATCCCTTTCCAGATTCACATCCATCTTGTAACTTTTATTAAGATTTTATTTTAAAGCGTTTTATCCACAATAGTCCGTGTAAATAATATTTATATACCTTGTCATACACATGAAACACATTAGCGGATTGTACACTATTTTCCCCATCAACAATCGATAAAACAAGTTTTGTGATAATGTTACAAATAAATATCAGCTTCTGGAATTACTTTATTACGAAAATAATATTAAAGTTTTTTATTTGTTTTAATAAATAAAGAAATAAATATCGGTGTGCTTTAGGTAAATTATAAAATATAACTTGTTATAAATCAAATGAGAGGTTACATAGAGGAAACCTTTTGGACTGTAAGTAGAAAAATGTATATTCCGGACTAAAAGATCCTAAACAATATTAATAATAATGATGCTAAGTATATGTTAAATGAAATGCAAAATGTAAAATATGTAGTGTTGATGAAAGATATATAAATGAAAAATCATTTTCTCTTAGTAAGTTAGTAGCAGGTTTTATGATAATTATTGAATTTGAATTAATTAAAATGTTGAATAAAAAGGGTTTTAAATAGTTTTAATGTGTTTAAGAAACAAAAATTCTTCTTGTATTTGAAATGGTTCCTGAAACAAAACAGAAGACAAAATGTTCTAAAAGGATTCCTCAAACGAAAAACGAACAAATCTCTTCTTAAAGCAGAAAGTACATAAAAGTTTACCTCCAGACCCACTAAGTAACCGGCCCGGTGAAACGCGGTGAAAATTTTGATACTTAAAGTCAACGAAATAGGAGTAGGGAATTATTCAATTTAAAGGAATAAAACTAAAAGCGTATATAAGACGTAAAAAGAAATATACAGTACACTCTCTTTGTCTGTCTATTTAGAGGAATATTTAGACTTCCCGAAAAAATAAGATTAAATTTGGCCTTCATTATATGTCTCATAATATTAAATTTCATTTATAACTTATGTATAATGCACTTATATAACATATCATGATAATTAATATATATATAATAATATTCACTTGTTTATAAAATAACCCAGACTGTATTCAGATTTAGTAAGTAAGTCACTACCATTTACATAAAACTATTTTCCAAGTAGTTTTCTTTGCGAATATAAACTGCCCGCTTTATTTTCTCAGTATCTTTATAATAAGCTGAAACGTATAAAAGAGGGGAAAATAGTTTTGTGGTTAAATTCTCACTAATGCAATACAATAGATTATCTGTAATTAAAAAGGAGTATTATTTTGCGGTTGTGAGAAGTTTATATCTCGAAGAGAGTTCCAACATGTAGATAAGTGTGTCGAATTCCCAAGTAAAAGCAGATTCAACAGGTATCATATTCGTTATGCCCTTGCCTTGTATTTACAAGATATGGAGTACGACACACTACTATAAAAATAAAATAATAAAATAAAAAAACACTACGTGGTGTGTATCAGACTACGCTGTAGTTGAATGATAACTTTCGAGTCTATACTTCATTTAATTCTTGAGTTGACCTGACAGACAGGCAGACAATTATGCAGGGTACAAAGTTTCATATGCTCCTGGCAGTGATAAATATATACATTTAGTCAGTCTGCTGAGTGATAAGCTTCAATAACAAAGTCAAATCCCGTGGATGGAAAAGCATTTTAATAGAACACATCTTTTTTAAGTAAATAAGTAACTTTCTTGAGAAAGTCTGCAGATAAACTCTTTCTTGATATATTTTGCCGTCTGATACAATAATACATATTGTTAATTAAGTTGAGTATCATAGCACTACTTAAATAAAAGAAACTACACACATGGAATGTTTATTTAATGTGTGATCCTTTCACGAGTTAAAATCTCATATGATTGAACACAGTTTCTCTCCAATGCTATTTCTACTACGATTTTCTTGGTGCTAAAATTTTTACAAGTAATATCAGATTAAAAAGTTTATGTGACGTTCATCAGAATCACATGGAGTGAAATGCAGTGTACTCTTAGTCTGCTTTTACTACATAGAAATGAAGCTAAACGCAAATTTCCAAGAATATAAGTTCTTTCGTTCTCGACTGAATAAAGACACATATAATAAAGGTAGAGTGAAATATTTCCAATCCCTCGATTAAGAGGCTCATAAACGCTCAGGCAATCTAACAAACAGTACACATATCATCCATAAATGAAAGCTTTTATTTTTCTTGTTCTGAGTTGACTAGGTTCACAACCTAATTTGAAGGGCGTACAAATATAGCCCAAGAATATAACTATTCATTAAATTCTCAAGAACGTACTTTCTGTAGTTAGTAATTCAGAATTATGTACCGGTTACGTAATTTTTGTGAACATAATATCCCAGTTTATTAAGTTAATACTTATCAGTATTGAGTTTATTGGTGAGTTATACTTTATACGAGAAAACACTTCCATAGTATTTAGTGCGTAATGTGACTACTGCATGTGGTTAAAGAATGTCGTTGAGGGATGTGGAATATTTATCATTACTGAATGGATGCCTTGATAATTACACCGCCAATATTAAGCTGATGTTGTGGTGTTATATAACCCATAATATTGCAAGTGATATTTGCAATGATTACAGACGTCATATTGTGTGCTGTGATTATGTACTGAGGTTTGCGAAAATAGCATGTATAATATACGTACTTTAATGAGATTATTCAAAACTTCAATAAGCTAGTTATTCAAATCTGTTTGACAGGTTTTTTATGCACAGACGCGGCAACATACATACCTACCCATTAGTTTTGGGTTTATGTACACTATATCTATAGGAATAAACTCTTACATGATGTACTTAATACCATACATTATATTCACTTTTGGCATTAAATTCTACTTGTTATATATAATTTCTTAGAGAGTTATGGCCTTATAATATGTTTGATTAAAGCATTATACAATAACCATAATAACATTATTAAAATGTATTAATTCAAATAGCTTATTTTTGTGATATTTTGCAATGTACTATAGTAATATTATTATGTAGGTGCAAACTTTTTATAAATGAAGTACTCATCCTGACAGCATTGAGGTAAAAGTGTCATTGATTTTGACGAATACGTGTTTAAGCGTTTCCGACAGATGAATGTTAAAAGTGAATAACTGCGTTTTCAAGTGACTGTCAAGTTGCGGCACAGAGGCATTTCTTCACTTTTCCTTTTATATTACGGAATATTGTTACATTTAGATGTTCATATTTAATATTTATTGAAAAATCTATTTATTGCTAGGTAATTCCTAATGATAGCAAAATCTTTGATTTTTATTTAAATAAAAGTATTAACACAGAAAAAGATTCAAGTTATACTACTATTTCATAATACGCTTCTCTGGGTAAAATAAAACATTTAAAATTTATAGCTCATTTCATTAGATGACAATTGCTTTTACGTTATATATTAAAATTTTATTTGATTTTAGCCAGTTTGTTTGGAAATATATTATTCTGAAATTCTTAGTTTTCATCAAGCTTACCTATAATATGAATTTACGCTCAGGTGCATCCCATGGAGTGGTATGCTCCATCATACACGTTGCTTTTGACGTTGTTTAGGATAAATAAGGAAAGGAAACTGAACTTGCATTGAAAAGCAAATTACAGAAGTAAAAAAATATTTATCTTGATACTCTTCGTGTGTAACAAACTGACATTATGGATAAAGCAATTATTCAAAAGTTTTCGGAAATAGTAAAATAATAATTTTTGCTAAAGATTGTGTAAACAAAATTGTATATTATTTTCATGGTATGATGTCAATGTTAACTTTTAAGACAACTTTAGTCATATGCCCAATTGGTGCAAGGCGTGTGGTGAAATATTTTAATACAATAATAAAGATACAGAGAATGCTGGAAGTATAAATATAAACACGGTAACTCATATGTTGAATTTATTATATACAATAATATAAAACTGAAGAATTCAATGATAAACAAATATATATTAAATATTGCAAAGAAAATATAAGAAACTCGCAGTAAATACTTATTTATATAAAATAAAAGCATTGCCAAACCAGGATTTAACAAGGAATGAACTACCGACAGGAAATGGAAAGTATTATTATTATTATTATTATTGAATTATCATTGGTTTATCAATGTGACAAAGCTCGGTCAACGGCAGAGCCTAACCAAATTAGTTTTGGTTGGTTTTGACTAAACTGTTATTTTGTCAATCAATAGGTAAATTTTGTCTTACTCGGTCTTTCATTCTGTATTGTCAATATAACGTATATATATATATATATATATATATATATATATATATATATAATATATATATATATTGTTCTGCGATTTCCGATATATATTTTTTATTATAAATTCAATGAGTTTTTTCTATTTAATTTTAAATATTTTTTTTATCAACTCAAAATTTTAAATGTTATAATATAAAATGAACAGGAAAATCTAAAGCTATAAATATTAAAGCAAGTTCTAAATCACAAAAGCGCAATGATGACGTAGTTAATAATACAAAATTGGATAATTGACCAAATTTGATGTTTCGATCAATATAAAAGCATACCACACATGAGTAGAACATTATAAGGTACGTAGTTTATACAGTCTGAAGATGAGCTCTGTGTAAGCAGAAGAATGAGGCCAGACAATCCACTCGAAGCTCAGCTGGGGATGACAACACGAGCTGTTTGATCTACAACGTGACGTCATCACACAGCTGCGGCTCTTGCGGCATTAGGCTCATAGTATAATAATATTGTAAACCAGCAGTACACTACCAGCAATAAACCTAGCCTTCATTAAGCCTCAGATAGCGATTCCATGCAATCTTTCATTGTCATACTACGTTATCTGCATACTTATTACATTGTAACTTAGAAACAATTTCACGTTTATTTTATGTAGATGAGAAATAAACATATATTTTTTCTAATATGATTTTAATAAATGAGAAACGGTTAGTATTAGAATAAATGTACATAAATAAAAATACATAAATAATAAAAATGTAAAAAGCCCTTTCTCTATGTCAATACACTATCTGTGCTTAGAAACTTTTCAACAACACTAAGAATTACAGCATTACTGGGCGGGTGTTTGTTGAAATATTCCTGAAAACAATGTATAAGCTTAGCTCACCCGCACGTCTAATTCCGTATGAGCGAAAATAATGTTCTACGATAAAAACTTTCTCTACCGTTGTTAGCACCATGTTAGCTAAAATTAACCTCAAATAAGAAAAAAAGTAATGAACACGAAGCTGTGGCAACAATCGACAACTGAATCAGCAAATGGAGAAGGCAACTACAGCTGATTCAGTTTCAGTACTGTTTATTATGGCTAATACTGTACATTTATTATCAGTATTGCCTGCTCTTCTTCTTCTGTCCTCAGATCATCGCAAGGTTAGTATTCAATGAATAAGGCAAAATAAAGCGAATTCGTGGATTGGTATCTGAAATAAGAAAGACAAATATATTATTTACAGACTAATGTATTTGTTCTTACTGCCATTTTCTTTGTCTTTTTCATGTTATACTTGTTAATAAACTTTTTATTTCAATTATATTTTAAGAATTCTATACTTTTTTATCAAAGCACATTTTCTGTTATATTATCTTAAATTGTGTAAAGAATAATATTATTTTTGTATTAAGTTTTTATCCTTTAGAAACCTTCTACTTATGTAAAATATTAGTTTTCCAAACAAGAAACATATTTACTTTTTTGAAATTATTGTTTATGGTCAACAAAGCTTTCTCTACAATAAATACTCACATATTTATAGTTACGGTTATCAGAAATATATTTAAAAAGTAGCGCTTTTTTAATATATTTCGCAAAAGTATAACCAATAAATAAATTAAATGCACTTAAACTGAGCTTGTAAATATTTAAATTGTAAATGTCAATAATCATGATATGGGATGATATACAGTGATCCAACTCAAATAAAACTGAAGTGTAGTTTGTTCTTTGTAATAAAAATGTTTCATATTTACCTCAGTACCACCCAGAGATGAATAAATACTAAATTTTACATAATCTTAAAATTATGACCCGTTGAAAATAAAAAATATGTAAGCGGTATATTAGTACTACGGTTTCACGGTAAGGAATGGGCCTAACGGACTGAGAGGGCAGTAAATCACGGTTTACACGGCTTAGGCAGCAACGTACTTGGTGGCGCTCACTGTTAAACGAACCCATGTATTACTGAATGGACATGCCTTACTCTAGGTCTCGTTTGGTTACATTATAAGATAATTTGAAACTTTTAATGTGCCAAATTTCTTTTATATTATGTATAAAATAAAAGCGTCGATATAAAACGTTTGTATAATTTTAAAAATTTATTAAAGACCTATCAATAACTATACATATACATATTATATATATATATATATATATATATATATATATATATATATATATATATAATATTTCTCAACTGGTATATGACTCTTCGAACAGATATTTGTACGTATGCGAAACTTGACAACCAAACATTGCGTCAAGCGCTAATATTCTAAATGATGTAAACACATAATTATGTTCTGTAATTTAATATGTGTAAAAATATAGATATAATAGTATTTATTAAATATATTCATATCAAGTAGTCAAAAGACAATCCGTTTTTAATTATGCTTCATGAAGCCTTACTGTATTTCAAGAAACTCAATGTTATGTGTAAGGAATATAAAAAAGTTAAACATATTTCTAAAATTTTTAATTTATTTTAAGATTGGTTAAAAAAAAACTACTAAATATCCATTCTGTTATTTAGTCAGCTGTTTGATAGTATGGTCGGTTATTAAAGTGAACTTTTTTTATTTTGCCAGCCAAAATTAGAGCTAAGAAGCTTTCTCTAACACCTAACCTGGGGACCAACGGCTTAAAGGTGACTTCTAAACCACCGCCAATGGCCGGGCAGGTGGGGTGTTTGGATCGCTTAGCAGCAGTAGTTACGCTCGACGCCACTTTTTATGTGAAATTATGTGATCCATTTAAAACACTGATTATCCTAACTATACAAATTACCAAAGACGGTACTTAAAATTACATTTAAGCCATTCAAATTTATTGTATTTATCATACAGACTTCTCACTGCTTCTAAGCCAATATTTCGATGGCATTGTTTAGAGTAAAATTATTAAAAGACAAGTACATAAAAGTTTATATCTACCACTGCTATGCCGAGAGAGAATCCTTCTCACCAGTTGGTGGTGGTATTAAAGAACTTCAGAGGAACGAAATTTGATTTTACTAACCTACGTAGTTCAAAAATTTTAAGATTTATATTTAAAAAATTCTATAACTTACTTAATCTAAACAATATCTATGGTATAGATGATGTTATCTTAAAAATATTCAGAGTTATTGTCTGAACAGTGGGGTTCAATTTAAACGTACAAACCAAAACGTGTGATGGATAATCCGGATCTACACTTACCAAGCCTTGCACAATGCCGTTCACTCGTTTTATCTAAGTTGATAAGTAATCTCAATAATGTGATTGACCATTTCCGTGTAAAAAGTTTTTAACTTTTAACTGAAATTTAAAATCCACAAATCAGAAGACTTGTTCATTCTAATAACTATAGCCAAACACGAAAACTTTTGAAAAAAAGGGCTTATAAAAGTAAAGTACTTATACAAATACTTAAGAAGAGCGTTTTGAATGTTTTAATTACGATTTACCTAGAAAATCGTTAAAGTTGAATTTTAATTTTCTGAAGAAATCCACTTGCACATGTATGTAATTAAAGTTATCTTTAACAGAAAAAAACTTACTCGGAAGTGTTTAAGAGGAACTTTTAAATCAATAATTCTTCTGGAAGTACTTTATACTGTGAAAATTAAAATACAGCGTGTGGCGTTTACAACATTTTGCGGCTCAGGTACCATTTAAAAAATAATTGTCTATTCCATTAAAACTAGATGGATCAACTAAAACTTTATTAATACAGATGTTGTATGGGTTGCTCCTTTGGGATTCATGTGGGCGGAATAAAGGTTGCACTATAAATTAATAATTGAGTATGCTGAGAACTTCTACAACATTAAAAGTGATAACAAAGCATTGCCACATCATAAAGTAAATATAGAGGACATATATGATTGCTTTGACAAACAAACGATTAATTGCTCTAGATAATCAACTGTAAGCAATATTTTAAAGAGACAGCAACTGCATAATTAAACCTTTTATATTCCGCTCGTATTTGTTCCAGATGTTCGGGCTGTAAACTTTGGACCACGGCGTGCAACACATGACCAGCATTATACCTAGAGTCACACTTCGGGCCACCACCTGCCTCATATTCATAGCTGAAGTGCCACAAAATTTTGCTAAAAGCTGTAAGTAACACTACAGTCATTAATTATATGGATTCTAACATAATATGCAGAATATTCCGTAGAATACAAAGATATGTAACACTTCTAGTTACATTCCCAATATAATACATTATATAAGGATGGTATAATACATTACTTCTTGTAGGTTATTGCTTGGCCGTAATTCAGACACTTAGTGAAATATTTCTTAATTGAAAATTTGCTACGTAAAATTTTGAATAATAACTAACGAATTGTTATTCTTGATTTTTTATGTTAAATTCTAAATTAATTCTATTGTAATAATTGTTTAGTGTAGATGAAGAGATGTATTTGTACTGTTTGTGCTTGTAAGAACCCCATAAAACACACATTTCGTCAAATTACAAGTTTTTGTGTACACACGTATTTGCTATAGGTGTAACGGGACTCAGCGATACAATGCCTCAACCGTATATTATGAAATGGTATCACTAAAAAAACTTCCAAGCTATATTTGGCAATATTTGTCTTAAAGGCCTATAGGCTGATAAATTTGTCAATATGTAATTGATATGAAATATAGTTTTATTTTTTTAGACACTGAACAATAATAACAATAACAAACACGGGAACTGACACATTAATTACTATCTTACTCCAGAGTAATTGTTACATAGGCCAAGAGAAAAGCACTAATAATCGATGGTAAGAAAATTTAGGACGGCAAAGGGAAATTTTCCATAATATGTTATGCTCTAAAGAAAAAACATGTCTTTGCGTTTACACCTAACCAAATCTCTTAATCCTAACATCTTGTTTTACAACAATGGTGTGGAAAAAGAGATGTTTTCCACCCCATTCCCAAGTTTAATTTCGGTTAATGGCTTCAATTTAGTTACCTACTATTTGTTCCTCATTTTGACCTTAACGTACCGAAACCCTTTTTTTATATTTATCACACGCAGGAATGCCGGCAAAACATCTCAACTCAAACATTGCCTTTGAGTTTTTCAGCATACCAATCTTGCTATTATAAGTTTCTCTGTGGTGCACAAAAAATATAGGGGTGGAGTACACGTAACATTGCCATTGAAATTTATAATCACACGTTGGTTTTACAGATCAATTAGTTATATAGGATATCATTACGAACAAAAGTTATAAACCATATCCGTAGGTGAATTTTTAATTCCTTATCTTCAAGCTGACCCAATAAAAAACTAAACGTTTCTTTGAAAAATCCATTTTTGTCATAAAGCGATTAGTGTTAAGCATTGCAATATACTTTCCTTGTAAGGTGTTTCCAGTGCCCAAGTATCGTTTGAATTTTTGCCCCGATGAAAAAATTACGTATGTTAGTCTGGAAAACCTAATAATTGCATATAGTGACTTTTATTCTGGCTATTGTAATCTACTTTCATCATAAGTTATTTCCAGCATAAGTATTGTTGTCCCTATAATGAAAGTCAACGTATACAATCAGAAAAATATGTTTCCATCCCAAACGACTGCTAGGTATCTCCGGTGTGAGTAATCTGTGCATAGATCCTTAGTAAAAATGTGTATTAAATTTTATCTTTTTGTGTTTTCGGGAAATTAAAGCCAAATATATAGACTTTATAGGTGTTATTAATACTTTTATTTGTCTTTTGACAACATAAGTCACTTATATTTCAAATTTTATCCTGCTAGACCACAGGGAAATTCAAAAACGTTTTTTAAGGCTAACAAATTTGTTTTAATCCTGTGGGTGGTGTTAATTCGTATTTTTTTAGGGCATCTAAAGGTTGAAATAATCATTCTTTTATGTTTAAAATTCTATTTAAACCTCAATATGTGGTTTATATTATGTAAATAATTTTCTTGAACCACGTGTGTCCAATGCAATCTTATTACAAAGTCGGTAAGACAAAATAAAAACCAAAATATAGCTATTCTAGAGTTTGTAACCATATTTAACCGCATGGTTGGTTGGTCATCATGGCAATTTTAATTTTTTCTTAAAAGTATAAGGCACATATTCGTTAAATTTCTTTCTATTGGGATATCGAAAAGAAGACAAACAAAATACCCCTTCTAAGGGATTGCAACTTTTAGCTTTCAAAAACTTTGAAAAGCTTGAGACTTAATGATGAGTAAGTTACTACTTTGACTTTATATATAAGTAGGTAGTATATATATGTATATATATATATATATATATATATATATATATATATTTCTGGTATCGGCCGATAACCCTTTATGGATTTAAAATAGACGATACTATTAGCCTCTATTATATGGACTTCAAATGTAAGAATTTATGTTATAACAGTATTTTTGGTATAAAAAATACTTGATTGCTAGAGTTCTTCACGCAGCTAACCTAAACCTACTTATAAAGTTAATATCAGGATATTTATTTCTGAAGTTTTACATGAATATGTCTTTAATACATTATACAATAATTTTTATTTTGCACCTAACTAACATTTTAGGCTTAGAGACAAAAACATTAGTTTGTTTATTAACATATGTTTCTAATTAATGCCTGTTATTTCAATGATAAGCCGTGTAATTGACTAATGCTTCCTCGGAGTTGTATTGGTTATAAACATATAGATATAAAATAAAACTTCTTACAACAACTGGATTGGAATCAGTATTACTTTAATTTAAACAAAAAATAATTTGTATGTAGTGCTTTTCTTTAAAATCTGTTTAAATCACAAAGTTCAAGGCCAAGTTTAAATTTTTTAGTTTTATTTGCATCTAGTAAGATTCAAGTTCCTAAATCTTAATTAGCTCACATACTAAGAACTCCAACCTAAGTTGAGAGGTGGCAGTTCGTCATTAATAATTCAATACATGCCTACCGCACATTACAGAGACACAGGGGCGGTGTTCGCTCTAAGCTAGTTTTCAAGTTGTTTGGGACGATGGACTTTGAAAGTCACTTTGTCAAGTCTTGCAACAACGGCCTGTGGAATCTAAAAAGGTTCATGCACGTCTTCAGGAATACGTTATTAGTTATTTCAGTAATACATTTAAGGGTAACTTTATATCCGATTATTTTCAAAAACACCTATTAAGTAGTTTATAAACGTGAAATATTGTACTTCATACCAAAAAAATATAGTGCTTGCACGAAACAGTTTTAATTCATTGAATGACAACACTGCAATGATTGCCTGAATTTAGTTTTAATTTGAAGAAGCTTTTGGGTATTTTCAGATGATACATAAATCTGTTGTTTAAACTTCTTCGAGCTACTGTTAGGAAATTAGTTTTATAAATAACAACAATAGAAGTCATAAAACCAGTCGAGTAGTGCCTAAAAATTGTACCCGAACATTACGCTTAGATAAACGAAACGAACGAGGTTGCATTTAGAGTTGCTTTGCCAGATTCGAACGACTTTACAGAGAAAGAAACTTGTAGAGGAAGTAACGTAGTAAGTGAGTGCTGTCAGAGACTTATATGAAATTTTATATGGAATGTACCTATTATCTCTTTCCATTTCTAATAAGGTTTTTACGGCATGACCCCACGTTTTAGACCGTTTGATCAGCGGTTTCCTATAACTGACACAGATATTGGACACCTCGCGTTGGAAGGAAAGTAAGCATTGAGATATCTATAAAAGCAAAAACTATTTATTGCATTTGCTAGTTCACGCATGTGGATCATATGCAATTGCGATATATGAAATATTACGGGGTTTTATACAATGATATATTAAATAAGTGCAACTACATGCAATGAATAGAATATAGAATAGAATAGAATTTATTTTTGAAAATATTACAATAACACATTATATACATTGGTATACACAATGTAATACATCAATAAAGTAACCTAAACAACCAAATGCATACACAATGTACAAACCTAATGAGCAAGCTTAAATAAAAATGTAACATTCTTGTAAATAAAATTAAAACAAAAACACTCGTAAATTAAAAGAAATAATTTCAAAAATAACTAGGGCCTCTAGAGGCAAGTGCCTGTGGAGAGGTTCCTTTTATTACAAAAATATTTTTTAGCTCAAAGAAAATTTCAATAAAACTTTGATTTTTTTATAAGCTCCTAAAAAAATTTATTAAAAGTGTGCTGCTGCAGTTACAAAGCAAATGAAAATCCACTTAAATAAATTCAAACTAAAATTTACTGTTACTTTCTTTAATTAACTAGGAATCTATGCAGAGAAGAAAATCTAATTTATCAAAACCCAATAACCACTTCTTTAATGTTTTTTGAAAATAACTTTATATTCTCACAACTAATAATTGAAGAAATTATACTAAACATTTTAGGTCCCAAAAAACAATAACTATTTGAAAAAAAATGCTAAGTTAGGCTTTGGAACTGGTATTGGTTCTTGCTTTCTTAATTTGTTTTTGTAATTATTTTTTAATTCTGGTAAATTGCTACTTATGACATAAAATATTTTAAAACTTTATAAACAAACATATATTTAAGGGGAAGAATATTTAAATCAAAAAAAAAGAGGAAAAGATTTCTCCATTCTTCGTTTTCGTTTAATCAACCTTATGAATTTCTTTTGTTGAGTTAGAAGTGGCTTTAGATTTGTTTCATAGGCTCCACCCCAACAAAATATTCCATAGTCAAGCCTACTATTGACCAAAGAGAAGTACAGCATTCTTAACACTTCTTCAGTGCAAATGTATTGTAAAAAATAAAAAAATCTTAAAATATTGTTTAGTTTGCGTTTTAAAATTTCAATATGTGTCTTCCAGTTGATTTCTCTATCTAGCATGACTCCTAAATATTTTAAATTTTCGCACTGGGATACTACAGCACAGTTCTGTTGGCACTGAATGTTACTACACAAACAATTGACACATCGATACAAAATTGAATTACTAAAAATTTTGCTGATCTGTTTTTTAAACTAAAATTGATGTACTTAGTTTTCTCTGGGCTTAATAACATGTTATTTTTTGAAAACCACCACTGCAGTGCTTTAAGGTCTGAATTCATCTCTTGCTCTATATCATCCCAATTATTTTTTACATACGATAAAGCTGTATCGTCTGCAAAAGATGTAATATTTCCCTTTAAATTTGAATCACAAAGATCATTTATGTAGATTATAAAAAGTACTGGGCCTAAAAACTGACCCTTGAGGTACGCCACATTGTATAAACCACAATGTCTTCCATTCCGTGTTTGTCGTCCAAGATATAATTTTGTTACAAAATATACTCGAGCTATAAAATTAAGCAAGTCACATACTTTTACAAACACATTGTTAGGTATGAATAGATTTATAATCCTATAAACTATTAACATTAAAGTATATAAACAATGAAGGCTATATAAAGGCCTAATTGAGTCTTTGCATGTTCTTAGTAAATATTTCATAGAAATAAACTATAATTCTTATTTTATTACATAATTGAAAGAGTTAAGTATTAAACTGACTTGTTAATTGTAAGTAAAGTAGGTAAATATTCATAGCCTATAAAAGTGTTTCAAGTAAAATGTAATGACGAATCAATTTAAATGTGTTTGACGAAAGTGTAATTTAACATTGCCTCTTCAATGAAATGTAGTGTAATCAATCAATTTCCAGGACAAATATAGGGAGTAGTGTGGCTCGAATGAGCCTGGCTGCTACATTAGCGGCTTATAAAATTTGACCTTATGTACACGTAAACAGTGAGTCTCAGTTGTCAGCCGAAGTACATTGATGTCTAGCAGAAGTGAATCAACAAGAAAACAGAGCGACCGTTGGATAAAATGTTAAGAGTGTGCACGATACTTAGTAAATCAGGCATTAATTATAGCACATCTTTGAAGCCGAACATCGTTTGAGAAATAAGCAAGTACAGAGACCCTTGAAAAACAGCCTTCAAGTAACATTGCTTATAGTGTAAATTTTTTGCACTATTAATCAATGGTATTAATTGTTTTTTTAATGGAACTTTCACAGGAGTAAGTGTATTGGAATTTAGAGTGAGTCATTATTCCGGTACAGTTAAGTTCGATAAGGGCTGTAGAAACCAGTCGTTAACAAGCGAGTCTTAACGATGTAGGCTTGTGTCCTTGCTAAGTAAGGCGAAACAAATTACCAGACTTTGGTAAGAAATAAAACCTTTCTCAGCAAAAATAATTATTGGGATATAGAACAACTTTCAAATAGATAAATATGATAGTTATATATCTTTAGATAAATATCTAAAAGATTAATACCTTTTAAGACAAGATATTGTAATTGATATATTTTTTCATTTACAAGTATTACAAAAGGCTTTACTTCCCACACATTAGCAATGAATTTAAGAACATTTTATACTTCAGTTTAAATACAGCACCTCAGAGATCGGATGATCGGAAGACCAAATACCTGTCAACATATACTCCCTTTACAAAATAGAGAGGAAAAGATAAATGCATATCGTTTTTTCTTCAAGAAAAATCACAAAATCATGTTTTATAGTTTTGAAATCATCTTTCGTAGGTATTCCAGTGAGGTGTCAAACCTACATAATAAATCCAATAAAATGACAGGTATTTGGTCTTCCGATCATATGTTAGTTTGCTTATTTAAAACGCATATGTGACAGATACGGCCAAATACAAAATAATTGAATCGGAAAAAGTAAGCGCTCTGTGGTGTAATGGTAGCACATTCACCCGGCAAGTGAGAGATCCGGGTTGGACTCCCGGCGGAGCAAGTACTTTTCGTGATTCAATGTTTATTTAAATTAAATAAGGCTATTGCCATTTGTACAGTTTAATGTAAATAAAAAAAGTCGGTTTGACAGGTATTTGGTCTTCCGATCATATGTTAGTTTGCTTATTTAAACGCATATGTGACAGATACGGCCAAATACATAATAATTGAATCGGAAAAAGTAAGCGCTTTGTGGTGTAATGGTAGCACATTCACCCGGCAAGTGAGAGATCCGGGTTGGACTCCCCGGCGGAGCAAGTACTTTTCGTGATTCAATGTTTATTTATATATATATATATATATATATATATATATATATATATAAGTTGTACTAGTGAAAAATCAGCGTAGGTAATCAAATATATTTTTAAATTACAATATAAATAGTTATTTTAGACAAGAGATAATGAATGATTATTACTTAACATTTTAAATGAGATAAAATATTCTAAACTCTAGAATACTTCATTTTACACGAAAAGAAAGACACACTTCGGAGGACTTGGATGTCTTATTTGATGGGCTAGAGCATAACACGGTATACAACATAAAGCATTATATTATACCTATATATTATAATAAGTATTATATTATAGTAATTCAAAGTCTGTATTACTCGCAAGTACCTCAAGGCCTTGCAAATACCACCCTTCTGTACATTTCTTGTTAGGTTTTAACAAATTTCACTTTATAAATTTATAACATTGTAAAAGGTTGTTAAAATAATTGTATACTTTCTTTCAATATTTTTCCACTAGTATTACAATTTATTTTAATTTACGTATAGGCTTCGAATAGGTAGTTTTTTATAAAAAATTCTGACTTTTTTCCAATTAATATAGAGTTTTTTATAGTATTTAACATGCGGTTTTCTCGTGTGAGTGGGAAAATGATGCTACCTTTCTTGTCATTAAATTTTCACCACTCGCAAATGAACAGATTACGCTCATTAAAAGCCATGTTATTGCTCAGTATTTGTATAATAAAACATAATTTAGCTCACAGTATTATGACATTAAAAGCTCGCTTAAATTGGTGTTGCAGTTAAATCAAAATTAACTTTTTTAATTATTCATTGCTTAAGTGAAAAGTCGCACTTATTTCATCACCTCACCGTTGATTGCTGTCAGTGGTTTGGAAGAAACATATATTGAAGCTGGCTTCATACCTAAACATGAAAACACTTAAAATAATGTTACTCTATGACAAGCTGAATGTAAGAATTACACAGCCAAAATGATCACGCTGAATAAATTTTTAATACATTTTTTTAAACGTTTTTGTTGTAATATTTAGTAACCGGCTCACATTAATCAAAATAAGGGCAAGGGATCTTCTGAAAGGTATACAAAATATACGTGAAACTGTATTATCTGTTAATGCGATGCAAAACAGTTAAACCGATCGAATGGAACCCTTGCAGAATCACAAAGCTTCTTTTACAAATCCTTTCCAATCTTCTCAGGAAACTTGCACTATACCATCCGTTATATAAGATTATGCTCTCCAGTCTTGATAGCTATAACGGAGAAGCTGTAGTTCGTGTTTCGAACCACAAAGGGTTACTCACGAAAGCATTTGCTACTTGGAATAGATTCAGTATTAGACTACAATCTTTGCAGTTTAAATATTTTAGTTCACTGTATACTCGAATAAAATTAATTGTTAATCTTGAAGAACTTCTTGAAATTATTCAAAAACTTTAAGTTGAATAAGTTAATAAGTTAAACAAGTTAAATAAGTGTAAATAAGTTACACTGCTTATAATAACGGACCTTTCATTTATTATAAAATATTATCAAGAAATTAATATTCCCAAATTTTCATTTTTCTATTTGCAACTCCGTATAAACTTCTAGTTAGTCAACCAGCATGTCAAATATACATTTCTTAAATTACAAACATAACAAACGTTATGTAAGATTTTTGAATTTTCCTACGAATTTCTATGATTTGAATGTTTTTATCTCATTTTATTATAACCATCATTATTACAGTGTCAGCACTATTCTTAAATCTACTTGTTTTGATTAAACCTACATTACATAGTAAAAAGTATAATATAGTATAGGTAATGGACAATGGTATGTATCTATAGACCTGTACATTTGTTTAAATTATGAGCTAATTGTAACATATAGGAACATTCTTTTTCAGTGTAAATAAATGTAATAAGTATTTTATTTTATATAATATCAAGAACCTTGCAGATGCACGTCCTCAATACTGAAGTTTTCTTCATCATCTGGTTTCATTCTACGGCTCGGGTGCATTAATAGAAACAAGAATTAACTGAACGCTTTCTGTGCCAAATTTAGAGAAATCAAATTAGGTATTGAAGTTTTGATTAACTTAAAGAGTAATTTACCTATATTAATAATCGTTTAGAATATATAGCGATATTATATCCCATTCCTAGAATGAAAACAAACCATAAATACCGTTGTTTAATTTTAAAACTTCATAGCTTTCCTATTGAACTTGTGCATTTGAAGCATTCAGTTATGTAGCAAAAAGTTATTGTAATTAGTATCTGTAATAACATGAAGTCTCCCGAGAAAATTGTAATTTAATTTTTACTATTTACAATTTTTTTTTACTATATTATATTACAATTTGCATACACTAAATACGATCATGAACCTAATCTCGGCTTCCACTTTATACATAGCAGTTTCTACATTATGATTTATTACATTTTAAAAGTAAGCTTACTTTTGAAATAATGTCCCATTTCCTCAATTTTAACATAATTAATATTCACGTCATAGGCCAATTCTATGTTTTTAATCTTTAGCTGTTTTAAATGTTTTTCACTTTATTATGTTTAACAAAATCACATGAGATACGACATTTAAAAATAACTCTTTAATCGAATAACTTAAATTTGTCATTGTAATTATTTTTTATATGATATAATGAATAAACTATCATCATTTCGGAATACCAAGTATCTTTAAAAAAACTTTTAATATGTATTAAATTATTTCAGTGGCGATACAATTTGTCACATATTGATACGGTTTGACAATTGTGACAATCCGTATCAAAATGTATTCAGAATCAGATTGCTTTCGACGAAGACGATCAAAGTAAGTTCTGATCCCGCCTGAAGATTATTGTTTTTGATAAGGCTAAGTGGAGTAAAATGAAGGAGAACAGGTACGGTAAATAGTATGCATGGTTGCCTGTGTTTGACAGTTAAATTCTTCAACCTTTCTTCACAATTCATTTACCGTAATAAACATAACCTTGATTCGCGGATATGGGGATGTGTAGTGATTTATCTAAGCGTGTTGCTTTAGCATTTAATATATAATTTCCTTCAGAGGAATACAATACTTAGTTTACAACTGGAAGTAACACAAGAAAGTTCATGTAAATACTTTTGCAACGTTTGTTGAATAATTTTGACGACTAATTATTTTACTTACTTCGAATTTAAAAGTGTAGTGTAAATATTTGCTTATGTAGTGAAATATAAATAACCTAAAATTCGAATGACCAAGTTAAAAAACACTTTTATTAGTGAAGACTGGCTAACGAACTCTTGTAATGATTATTCTTAACGAAAAATTACTTAATCAAACTCATTTACTTTTATATAAGGGAAGCATTGTGACCACGAAACTTCAATATATTTATATAAAATATATTGCAATGATAAACCACACCTACGGCGTTGTGTTATATGAGAGTACATTAGTAATGTAAATCAACGTTTCCTTCTAATTAAAAATATACTATGGGGCAAAATATTATTATAACACTAAAGTTTTATGCAAGATTACAGGTCAATATACAATATATAAAATTCACTTTTCCTTATTTTGTACCCGAGGCAAATTCCCGAGGTTATGGGCGTTGCGCTGGCACATCAATTACGAAGGCGTATGTGGTGATGCCAGAGCTGTAATGTGTTCCCAGTAATGAAAACACATTTTTTCTCATTTTCCCGCTTGGGGTGGAAACGTTGCCTAATATTACCTTCCTCTTGTTAGTGCTTATACGTTTCGGTATTTATATTTCACTTTGTTTTTGTATTTTCGTGATGGGATTGTATCATGTATTCATGCCACTTATTTTTACTTGCTATAAACCTGAGTATAATAACTGTGTGATAAAAACGTGTAAATTAATTATATAGCCGTAGTTATATGTATTCAAAGACTGTTAGTCACTCTCTTAAGCACTTTCTTTGAAATCTAAGTAAACAAATGGAAAAAAAGTATATTATTATTATTATTTTTTTTATGTTATGTTGATAGTCTCTAATCTAAGTGGCTTACTAATGTTTTCATTCTCGTTTGTTTACAGAGTATATTATTATTTCTGGTATTCTCTTTCATTAATAGGCCAATAAGAAAGAGTAATGACCTATGTATTTAAAATATCAAACTGTTAAAATTTGTTTCGTAGTTGTTTGGATCTGCAGGAATCCTGATATTTTTATTTAGATTCAACAGATATTATATAATCGTAGAGTTAGTTGAATACCAATTTCACAACCCCAATAGTCTATTTTATTGAACTTATATTTATATTGTTTTGAATATCGAGATTTTTAATTAGAACCACCATGCTATTTGTACCAATTGGTTATGTTTTTTATTCTGTTTTGTTGATTAATCACTATCTGCTTTCCCAAATAATATTACGTAGTTTTTTTCCAGATAAATAATTTTAGACCAGTGGCTATTAAATTACTCTTACTGTTAACAGTTTAAGTTTACAGGTTGGTCAAATTCGTGTCAGTGTTATTTTCTGTCACGAGTGGTGCACAGAGCACCATGAATTTATACGTTTCACGACATGAAATATAAGTGAGAAAGTTACTACCCAATACTAGTAAAATTAAGTAGCGATACACAATCTATATAAAATTAAGTTCCCCTAATTTAATTAGTTTATTTACTGTAAGTTTTACAAATATGTATTACTTAAAGATTTGTAATACATAAGTTCCATATTGAGCTACACTCAAAGGACGGGTGATTTGAGTATAAAGATAAGATTTGTAACAGTGACAAGAATATAGATTATGGCTCTAGTTATATGAATAAGCACTTTGAATACCTCGGTTTAAAGAACCGATTTACGTATGTTTTTAGAGTCACGGTACTAAAGTACAATAAGTGTTATTGAGAAAATTGTTATTGTATATTATGTGTAATCTCAAGATATTGTAATAATGTGATATTGTTCATATTAAAGTTATTTTCAGTCAGTCTCTACCTAAATAGTATGTTGGTTACTTCGTCGCTTAAAATAGTCTCAAAACAATAATAGAATTTAGAGGTTTTGTGTTTGATTTTGCATGAAAAAGTGTCTATTTACGGGACTATGTTCCATATTTTATACTAAAACATATAAATATTGATTAACGCAGTACATTGTTCTGGTGTTTGGTGAACAGATAATATAAGTACACAACATCCATTGGCTCATAAATATAGTTTTTTTATTTTTTTTTTATAAAAACAAGTCTATCTCTTTTTAATTATTTTTTAATTTCACAGATTACACTTCTTTATAATAAATATCTTTTAAAGCTTGATCAAAAGAATGGGAGATTTCACAAATGGCTGTAATACGAAATTTAAAACTTAATATGCGTTATTAATTTTGATATTTAATTTGCACAACCCTGACAGTACTGTAACTCTTGATGGAATGGTCATATAACATTTCAAACATTTAGAAAATATATAATCTTTTAACCTCATAATTCGTTATTCTATAGGCCTACTTGTCTTCAAAACAACGTGAATACGATTTTAATATAATTATCACTACTTTACTTGTGTAAACTTAAAATAACGCATAAACAACGGTTAAACTGTTTACGAAAAACTCCACTAACCATGTACGTTGTATCAAAAAAGGTACCTACAGGCGTAAGTACTCCAGAGTGTGTGTATATACGAGGGATGTGTTTGTTTGTACATTGTGTCTATAATTTACTTGCATCACAAAAGATTATATTTTTAAAACGACTTCAATAAATATATGTGACACCTAAAATGTGACCATTAAGTACCTAAAGTTAGTTTTAGGTGTTAAATTGTGACGTAGAATTCAACGTATGCATGTATTAAGACAAAACCTTTTAAATCTTGCTATATGTGTGCCCTTTTATTATTTAACATTTCAAATAATAGATTTTTATTTATAAGTTATTTTTTTATAAATGTAATTTAATACAAGTAAAAGTTATATAACTGAATATAGAGTAGAATTGAACACAGAAAACGTTCTGGTTGTAACCTGTGAGAATCTGAAACCTTTAATCGAATACAAGGTAGGAGTCCCACCGCACCACGTGGCGCGTAACAAGCTACTGTAACGTTGCATGCGAAGTTTGAACTCCATGGAGTATTTAAATAACTGGATAAGGTAGATGACTCTCAAATAATGGTAATAAAAAGTTACAACTCATTATTCTGGCATTTTCTCGTTGAAATTATGGATAAGATTAGATCAATGTAAAAATGATTGATTGAGGTTAGCAAAATCCCAATAGAGCGACATCCACTCAGTTCGTTCTTTAAATTGCAAATACAAACAGAAGGAAATTAAATTGACTCTAGTCCAGTCATCGCCAAAGCTCAGCCAGTAGAGCAAGAATAATTCCGTACCAAGTATTTTCTAATAAACAAAGCAGGCTTTGTCGTGGTTATATGGTCGTATACTATAAGCTTATGACAGTATGATTAACAAACGGTTTCGGTTACATCGTGTGTATCCTGTATGTTCATAAATTGTACCTAAGTTATACGGTTTATTTAAATTTTAGTAAGTAAAGAGTTGAGAGCCTAAATAATATATAGGTTTACACAAAAGGAGGTTGCTTTTACTTTGAGTAGACAAATGATCTGAAAAATTCCAAAAGTTAGAAACAGAGTTAGATGTAATTCCCAATTGTAAGTGTAAAGTGTATTATGCCTATTTGGTTAAAGGCAACAGTATGCATTAGAAACTTAGAAAACGATATTCTATGAATGAGGCAATTATACTTGCAGCAAGGCTCTGTTTGAAAGGTAAATGAATCGTAAAGAAAAGTTGAATAATTTAACCATCAAACACAGACTGCTATGTTTACCAGTAAGGTTCTCCATTAATTTGCTCCACCTAAGATAGCTTTACCAAAGTCTATAACGTTTTAGCTGGTTCAGTATTTATTTGAAACGTCCTTGCTAAAATTAGACTAATATTTAAAACTTTCTTTATAGGACATCACAATAAAAAAATCCTTCTATGTTATGGCAAATTTAATTACCACTTTTACAATTAGAATGAATGTCAAAATTTATTTTAAACATATTGTGTCTTACATATTAGTCTGGTTATTCAATCTTATTTATAACAAAAAACCAAATAATTAATAATATTAAGAGAAAATAAGGCCCCTATTAAGTGATAATAGGATTGGAGCAAATATATGTTTATACGTATTGCAAGTTTTATTTATACATATTCACTCAAATTAAATTATCCTCTTGCCAATGATATAAAACTCGTTTGAAATGTTTTCCAATCACGTTAGTTCCGATACTTTCTTCTTTTGTGTCAAATGTGTCACAGGACCATTCAAATTAAATTTAGAAAAAAATATAAAGATGCAGTGTTAAAATGGTACTGGTCTAGGTGCATAATGTGCAAAAATATTTATGGCTTTAAATAACAAATCCTGAAAATATTTTAAATACAAGAATATTACTACAAACAGTCCAATATATGAACTAATGTACACATTGGGAAAAATAATCTTTAAATTTTAAAAACTACCATGATAGACTGACAGTCTAGTTTATTTAGAGCATCTTAACAAGTGTATTCCAATTTAATAACTTTGCATTTTTCTATATTTACTTGTCATTTATAATTAGGATCATGGCAACTTTTGAAACAGGGGTCGATAAACAGAAAATATGGTTAAAGATACTATGTTTAGTATTTCTGTTTTAAATTAAATATCATGCGATAAGAAAAGTGATTTATATTTTCAAGAATAATATAAAAATAATATAAATTTCTGATTTCTCCTTATACTCATAATTCAACATTTATATTAACTTTGAAAAGTCTCTAACTTTCTTCCTACATTTAAAACGTTCACTATTTTGAAATACTCTAACTTTAATACAAAATTTTATTTGTATGTTATCTATGCGCTTGTAATAAAGAAGGAGAAATCCAAACGTTTAGTCTGTTGATATTTTTGAAACTATTAAATTTAAGTGGTTTTACTTGTGAGCCTCATGAGAAACAATGAGTTATTTTATACTTCCTTTGTTTTTTGTTGGTATAATGTAAGGAATAGATTAAAATTTGTACAAATTGATTAAGTGCTTATCTTATAAACTAAATTTCTTAGTTTTAGAATTTAGGAGGGTATATTTTTATTATACTACTATTATTATACTGGGAATATTGTAAGTGAAAAGTTTCCCATATAATTTTCGCTATGAAATTGTAAATTTATCATCCTTTGAGCTATAAGCCACCAGACGTTAAATGTACGTGTGACAATTAGTTTACAACTGAAGCAAGTACAACTAAATACCATCAAGCTTTTTCATTTAAACTTGTTGCTATGGAGTTTCATTTCCTGAATGTAACAACAACACTACTACTACTATTTAGTAACACTTAAAAATTTTAGATTCTTTGTTTAAAAATTTAATTGTTAATATTTAACTGAAGTGCATTGAATTAAAATCACAGAATATTTAAGCAAAAAATTAAAAATGGTGTTATTATCGTAATTGACATTTATAAAATAGGGTATTCATTGACAAATCTTGTTACATAAAAACTGTAATAATAACTAAACATACAAATTATGTATTTTAGAGAAGTCTTTCCATTAGTCACATTGTATGAATTTCTAAATTGACCGCTAAAATTAGCGATAAAGCTAAATAAATTAGAAGAGATTGCCAAACCAGCTGCATTCAGATCTTGACACTTCAATAAAGCAAATGTTTGCCACAAGTAATACCAGGTATTTTGAGTATGTTACAATTTTTATATAACGGGATTACTTTTGTAGGAATGTAATACTACTGAAATATTAGTAAACTTTTATTAAAATAAATGTATCTTAAGTGAAATACGTTCTACTAAAATATACTCGTAGTATCGAGGTTTTCTTAGTTTTCGATTTCAGGTTTTTTACGTAAGAAGTTAAAATTACTCTCAGGGTAGTTGAAATAAATTTACATACACTTGTTTATCTATTTCATGCTTGAAAGCTATAATTTATTGGTTTCAAAAACAAGTTTCTATGATCTCTTAAAAAAGACAGGGGATGCTTACTTAAATATGTATATGTTACACTCTCTTAGAATGTATCTTTTTTCGTGGAAACGTTATGAACTATATAATAATTTATTTTGTAATTATTATCTATTGGTTTGTAACTACAAAATTCATACCCGTTTTGCACTTTTTACTAAATGCCAAAATCTAAAATAGCCGTAAACGCTTTTAAACTTTTGACCAATGTAAACAAATAAGATACCTACTTTAGGATTTTCCATTGTGTTCCCATTTTCATTCTCTCAAAATTCCAGAGAAATCTATAGCGTTTTTTAGCGTAAATTCTAAGACTATGAAGAGTTTAAAGATGTTCCTTTTAGATGAGTAATTAATTTTAGTCGAGTATAGAGCACCGTTAGCAGTTTTTACCGACAAGAATTTTTGTCTAATACTCTAACCTAGTTCGTTCCAATTAAAAGCTTTATTGAATAGTATTATGCAGTTTTGAAACTAGAACCACTTGCTTCTCCCTTATAGCTATCAAGACTGAAAGCATAATCTTCTATAACGGTTGGTATAGTACAAGTTTCCTGAGAAGATTGGAAGGGATTTGGTAAAAGGAGCTTTTGTGATTCTGCAACGGTTCCATTCGATTAGTTTCACAGTATTAAGTTGTATTGGCCAGATATTATGTTTCCTAGGAAACATTATGTTTTATTATGTAAACCTCAGTTTAGAGGACGTCTTGTGGCCATATTTTGCTTAAATTTTCAACCTGTTAGCAAATATTTACGTATGAAATACTTACGGTAAAAAAATTACTGTAAGCTGTCAAAATCTTAAAACTCATCTACTTGTAGAGTAGTACAATTAAGTGTTTCATGTTTAGGTATCACGCCTAGCTTGAATACTTCATAACATTTAAGATATGTGTTAAAATCAGAGGTACCTTTAACTTATAAAATCAACATTGTCTTTTATTCTTAATTTCAGTGCAAAATACATATAAGCGAAATAAATTTTGTTTGATTAAAAGAACGAAATTTTAAACACGAGAATTAGGATTTTAAAACTTAGAAAGTACTTCCAACCTTAAAATAAACATTGTACTTTCATGCCAAATACTCTGTTAATATACCAGTAGTGCAAATAAAAAAAAAAACAACTCAGCATTATATTTCCACTTTATAAGTTTTCAGATTATTTTCAGTAATAAAATAAAGCGAACATTTTATATTCTCAAGGAAAAACTGCATGGAAAATTGTCGTACAGTAAATGATAAGGAATGCCCTAACTAATTTCAAATTCAGTCTGGATTGCAAATTTTGATCTATTTCTAGATTTTTCGTTAAGCCTGATTTTAAGTAAGCTTTATAGTTAATATTATTTCTTAATAACTCAAAATTTTCTCAAGATAATATAATTTCGAGGTTTCAGTTAAATATTTTAAGTTTTAAAACGTAAGTTTTAACAAATATTAATTACATAGTACATGGTCAGTAGTGTAATTCAGGATATCAAACAGAAAAAAAAACTGTGCAACTTTAGCTACAAAATAAATACTTATAACAAAACCTTTTTTTTCGTTTTCTTTTTTTTACAATTATGCTACTTACAACTCCGTATGTGTGTATTGTCTTGATCGGGGCAACATAGCTTACTAAATTATGAAGTCCGAACATGTCTTATATTGGAAATAAAAATTAGGAGCTTTATGAGCGAAGTATGCTTTTCAGACTTCTGCATCTAT
>NW_025780749.1:0-46627 GCF_021130785.1 Homalodisca vitripennis
GAAGTCTTCAGCAGATGTGTGAGGTACTGTGAAAGTTAGAATTTAATATTGAAATAGAAAATTACTTGATGATATTTTCCTGTTCAATTTGGTTTAATCAGGAATAGCTTACTAAAAAAGAAAATTTATTTAACGTTCTGAGATTCTATATACATTTTAACAAGTTCCTAAATTTAACATTCAAAGCCAAGCGGACAATTCTGGATAATTCACGAATTTGTATATTGGAAATTTACAGAAAATAAGTAGTTTGAACTTGATACAATTTTGAGTTTAACTGATTGGACATTGTCTTTGTTCGTATATTAAATATTAATATTACCTTAACTAGTTTGATTTTTATTTTGAGAAGAAGTTCTTATTTTATTATTTGTTTCATTTTATATTAGAAGAAGATTATTTTATTTTGAAGTTTAATGAAGATTTTTATTTTGAGTTTGTGTTGAAAAACAGTAGCCACTGAGAACTTGAAGGACACAATTATTGAAAGATTGATTGATTGTTAATTTTTAAGACTGGACTTGTGAACTTTTGATGAGTTAAAAATATGAAATAATTGAGAATAAATTCAAAAGTAAAAAAGATAGCTTGGCGTTGCTGTATTATTTGATTTTAAATTTTATTAAAATTACTATTATTTTATACTGAGTTTAATTATTGAATTCCATTGGAACTTGTGCATTCTTAAAAATAAAGGGTTATTAGTTCAGAACACAATTGATCGCTCTTATACTAAAACAAAAATAGTTGTAATTGGTTTATAATAGATAACCTTACTATAGACACGTTACACTTGGTAAATTTGGCTTTTTATTCTTCGTCCATTTTTACTTATTTACAACTTTAATGGGAAAAAGTTGATTTTACGGTTTAATTAAGAAATGCTGAGCTTTCTTTATTTCAAATCCGAGATTGACACTTTCTCGTTATATAGAACACAAGCAGTTTGGTGTTAAAGTATAAGTATTGTGCAATTACCCTTTGCTGCCTGACGGCGAAGCGCTCATATCCGGTCAGTTTATTGGCGATAAAATTACCAAGGCGGAGACCAGGAGTAGTTTTAATAACAGACAGTAAGTATCTGTTAGCAAAATAGACGATAATACGAGTTTAACAAAGATTTAATTTTTGAAATGGTCAACTGTATTAACATCGTCCAAATGTTGTATGCGTAATGTAATTTTAATACTGGTTGATACAATATTTGTTTGAATCATAACATGTGTGTTACACAGTGTGTGGCTGTTCATTCATTAAATCAGTTAACGCAGTGAAAATATATATTTATTTGAATAAATTTTGAATAAAATAAAATAAAGATAAACTATTTCTTTATATAACTATATTTTCTCTCATAGGCCATAACCGAATTCCCTGAAAAAATAGAAGAAAAATAGAAGAATAGAACTACTGGGATAATAACTTATTTATTCCATATTACTTTAGGAAGAATTTCTTCCTTCTATATTCAACTACAGTGACCTCAGTCCATGTTCCATTCACAAGTGACATGACGAAGGTTGCTTTTAGGAGGGTATCCTTTACCCCGATATGGGTTCAAACTGTAAATACGAGAAGATGGTGATTTCATCCAGTCTCAGGATGAGTAGGCTATTTCTGGTCACCTTCCACCAGGGTAGCGTCTGATATTCTATCCTTACGTAGACCACTGTCTTCTCTAGTATTGAGTCTGATTATGGGACATGAGCACTTGACGAAGGATCCTCACAGAAGCCACCTCGGAGTATCCTAGGTGTTCTATCGTGTTAGAGGTTGTAACCAACAGAGTAAACATTATTTAGCTGTTGTTATAGGTAAAAATCAAGTCATTTATTATAATGATGCGTTTCTAAAAACTATGAGCAGTACGTAAGTAGGATCATCTTACTGCTGGTATAGTTTGCTTGTTTGCATAATAAAATACTCAAGTAAAGTTTTTTAAACTCATGTAGAATAAACTTGAATAGAATAATGATTAGAATAATGAATAGAATTATTTGAATAAGTCCATAGATCTTTAAGACTTCAAGGCGGTGTTGTAGAAAACGCTTGAGCTAATTTAATAGATTCTCTTAAATACACAATCTTATGTATAGCAATAAACTTTTCAATATTCTCAGGTAAGATTTTACATAAATACATTAGTGACTTGCACTCATGTAATAAAATTTGTGATTGCTGTAATTTTGTAAGGAAATTGGAAAGTGCCGTGTATTAAATACTATCCGAATTACATGATAACATAATTGTGAAGTGTACGTAGGTTTGTATATGTAAATGAACAACAGAGTAAACGGCACATAGAACACATTCCCTGGATATTTTATACCACTCATCATAATAATACGGACAACAAATCCTTAAATCTATGTTTTATTCCACGTTAGACTGTACAGAATTTAACAGTTGGTCGGTTGAATGATGGTAAAAGATGTGAACTAAAAATATTTAATTTAATATAGAAATAAAAATCTGTAAAACAGATGAAACATACCCAGCAGTAATCTTTATTAAAATTATGGATTTCCATAGAAAACTAAAGGGAAAAGTTTAGAGATTTCTTAAAAATGTTGTGCGATATTTCAGTATACTTGTTCAAAAAAGTTCAACTTGTAGTAAGACGGAGAACCACCACCAGGAACACGATGGGATACCCAGGAGCAGGACCAGGACTAGGACCTACATGGATGATTTACTTAGTTTTATTATTTAGAAATCACAATGTATACTCTCACTATCTCTCTCTATCGTAACAATAGTTATTAAGCTGCTAAATTTTTGTTCTCCGCTACTATAACTACTCCGTAGCTAAAGCGTACAGGGGGAAATATTTTACTTTTTTTTTTAAAGGAACTAAAGCAGTTTGGATCTATTACCATATACACCCCATAAACAAAGACAGAAATAACATTAATTGTATTTTAAACAAATGTTTGTCTCTATAGTATGTATACGGATAGATAATCACATAACCAGAAAACCTGTTTAATGTTAGTACTAGTGTTGACGAAAAGAAGTAATGTTGCTAAGGGAAGGTTTATGTAAACACGTGAAACGTACGTAAAAACACTGTATTAACTGTATATAATGGGAGAGTTTTATCGGTTTTTGTGGTAAAGGGAATACTCGTACATTTTTTCCCTAATTGTAAATCACAGTACGTGTGCTTTAACAATCACAATTAAATTTATACAGTTTTGTAGACATCGCAGTTATAACTATTACTTTGGCTTTGGTGTCGCGTTCATGATTTGTTATTGTAGTATTTGTCATTTTGGTAATCTCTTTGTATCAGTTTAAGGGATATTATTAAAAGAATTATAAATATAAATAACAAGAGCTTCTAAGAGAAATTTCTCTTAGTTTTGTCACAATTATAACTAACCGTTAGACACCAATAACAGTTAAGTCACCTTCAGACAACTGTATTTTATAACTAAACTAAATTTATTTACAACATTATTTACGTGGAGTTTTTTATACGCTTACCGAACGCTAAATTTGACAGTTGGGCTAATTTATGTATACCTACTATAAATATGATTTATGAAAATTATAATTTTTAACCCTTTTATACTCTTCCACTTGGACTCCCACAGAAACTGTATCAAAGATTTTTTTCTCTCTTACAAGAAAGTCCTTAATCCCTTTTAAAGAAAATGCAGGATTCCGTGATAATACAATATATATTGCCATCTTATAACTGTTATAAGATAATTTATTGACTTCTCTGTGAATTCCTTATACTCGTATGATACTCCAAGGTAAAAAACGTTGGTCTTCCTCAGAAGCACTTATATAGCCTGAAACAAATGTGTACAAATGTATTTAATTTTACGAGTCTTATTCTGCTCTAAAAAAACATTTATTCAATGTATTCCATCAACATTATCTTTTTTAGGACAAAAAGTATACAACTTCTGTTGGTAGTATTATCACTCAACTTACATGCAATAAGCTACATACTCGTACATTGGATCATTTAGCCATGCTTTAAATTGACTTTTGCATAATACATAGTCAAAAAAGATCATGCAAACCCCAAGACTATAATTAATAGAACACTCAAACATAGTGGTAACGGCTGATTTCAACCAGTCCTTGTAGAGATGGCTGCTCATTCTAATTTTGGTTTTTGTGCTAGAATCCATTAAAATAATGGTTCAATACTTAGGTAATATAGCTTGTATTAATGTATTATTGTACTTATATGTGTATCAAGAATTATTTTCTATTTAAAACAATGTTTCCCTAATTCTATTAGTAGTTTACAATGGAATAAGTTTGAAATTAAAAAGGTTATCTCAGGTTTTTGTTATAAACATTCAATTATTAGAACACAGCAATATCAAAGCAATTAAATTTAAAATTTAAGTAATGAAACTATAAGCGTGCCAACCTTATTCTATTGAAAACTTTAAAAACTACACAAAATAAACTTAATAAAAAATCGCAAATTCTAATTAGTCGTGCAGCCATAAAAGCACACCCGTGCATGTGTTGTGTGTACGCTTAGACTGTTCCGAGTTAGTGAAAAATACAGGAGGCCTCGGAAGCGTGCCCCTCCCAAACTCGGAGCAAATCATAAAAAAAAACAATCACATGCCACTAGTGGGAAGAGACAAAAAGAGACAAGATTTCGAGTACAAGAAATATAATTAAAGAGGTGGCAAACATTTCCATGTAAAATACAATTACTTCAGCACCACGGTGCACCGCGTAACTTAAGAACTAAATAAACAACAGATAAAATTCCAATATAGACAATAACATAATAAATAGAAATAAATAACATAATAAATAAATAATATAATATAGAAATTTGATATATAAATAACAATTTCAGGTACGGCAGTAGTAAATCTAATACATTTTAACAGGTAATTTTTTTATGAACTGAGGGGAGGAAAAAGGTTGTAGAATTTCTAGGCCCACTATTTTTGAAAAGTAATTTTGTTTCAAGTTTGTAGCCGAAAATTAAAAATATATATATTTAAAGCCAATTTTCGAAGGAGGCGGGGGCTTAGTTTGCCTCCACGAATCCGAATTAAAGATGAAATCCTCCCCTTCAGGTCATGTAACTAACTAAATAAATACTGGCTAGGTACTGGCCCTCCTCCAGATCTAACATCTGGCAGCGCTCCCTGCACCCCAGTCCTCGCAAGTTCAGTATAAGAAGTAAAAAAAAACATTTTTGATCCAACCTTGTTCCATAAGAAATGAATGGGAGCACTACACTCCGGTTGGATGCCGGTCCAATAGCGCTGGCAGGGCGCCGGGCATTCAGTTGGCTTCAGTGCTGTGGGCAGACTCGCCGCACCATTCCGTTGACGGCACTCACGGGGACCCTATAGAATCCCAACATAACCAGTAGAAATTTTGAACAACTTTACTACAACCCGAGAAATAATAAAAACTTAATTATGTTTGCCACAAAGTATAATAAAATATTTAAATTTAACAATTAAGAAAAAAATAACAATCTGTAACTAACAGTACCTTTTAAGTATCAGAAGACTATTTCCCAAAAATACCTCAAGACACCAAGTATTAAAAGGTACTTGGTGACAATATTAAATATTACAAACAAAACAAATTTTCAAATATATAAACATTTACTTATAGGCTAGAACAGCCATACTAAATGATTAAGCGTGATAACAATTACTTGTAACTATAATTCGCTGGAGGTTAATCATTCTATTATAATATTATAATAATTTACATTTTGCTATTAAATATTAATTGTAAGGTAGGCATAAAAATAATTATATAATTTACAAATAATAACAATACATTATTTCCCAAATAACAATAATTAAATTCTAATCAGTTCACGCTACTATAAAGGCAATAATTAAATAATAAAATTGAAATCATGGATGTTGCCACCCAAATTTGCACGCAACACAAAACACGAGGTAACAAAAATTTGCAAAGTCTGTACCGTCTCGCTTACACTAAAAAAAAACAAAGTGTGTACACGGAATAAATAATTTCCGTTCGCCAAACGGATCAGTTAGAAAGCACTAGAGCAAAAATAAAAACTTAACTTGCATAGTAAATAAATTAACAAATTTTAGAATGTACGAAAGACAGGAACGAACACTTTGCGACACGAACACGTACACGAGGAACACAAGTTACAAAAATATATATAAATTACTTATAACTAATCTACGATAATATATGTCTGGGTGGGAGAGAAAAACCGCCAACTAAATAAGTTAAGAGAGTGCAAAAGAACATTTACCTGCCGAAAGTCGGAGAATTAGCCAGCCATGTGGAACGGGACGAGCAGCGAACAGACAGCAAACGCAGTAGCTTCTCCGAACGTGTCTCCGAACAGTCTGACCGCTCCGAACAGTAGCCGGTGCCGGTGCCGGTGAACAGCTGGTCGGTAAACTAGTCAAGGTCAACCAGCTGACCTCAACCAATCAGTCCAACCAGGCAGAAAATCAATACTTGACGGAGTGACTCCCCCACCGACTGACAAGAGTGGCCGAGGTGGGAAAATAATAGACAAAAAATAAATTGCCCAAACTGAGCCCCGGCTCAACCTCCCCCACTAAAAAGGGTGCAACCCCAAACAAAACCTCTCCCCCACTGAAAGAAGAACCAACAGGCTCTGGCACAGGAAACGGGAAGTCGAGAACCCTAACAGGAAACGAAGTCCTGAGCAGGAGGCAGACAAAACACGGTCCTCCTGAAATTTTGAGAGGCGCCTCTCTTGGAGAAAGAAGAAAACAGAAAGAGAGTAAAACGACACCACAGGGAAAACCAGGGGTGATCAGTCCCCGGACACCCCCGCAGCCGCACCAGTATCCAGAGCATGACCAGAGGTGTCACCACGGAAGGCCTTCAGATGAGAAACGTGGGCCCTCCGCCACAACCTCCCCGATACGGGATCAACTAACTCAGCAGTAACTGGGGAGAGAAAACGAAGAATCCGGTGTGGACCTGTCCACCGATAGCAAAGTTTGGCTGCCCGTTTATCAACGGCCGAACTGACCGGATGGGCCTTACAAAAGACAAGATCCCCCACCTGGAAGGGGTTAGCAATACGTCCCTTATTGAATTTTCTCCTCACCCTTTCCCTAGACTGTAGGAGCTTAACCCTGACTGCTTCCCAAGTGTCACTCACATTGGGAGTACCAGGTACTGGTAGAAAGACTATCCAGACTCCAGAGATTAGACAAGGGATCAGAAGGAGGACGGGGACTAAAACATGACCTGAAAAGGCGTGGAATCATGACTCTCGTGAAGAGCAGAATTGAAGGCTAACTGAAGCCAGCTCAGATTTTCGTCCCAGGTAGTTTGTTTCTCAGCGTGATAAGCGATGAGGGCGGCTCTGAGATTGCGGTTGAACCGCTCAGCATGAGAAGGCTGGGGGTAGTAAGGAGATGTCGTAACATGTTTGATTCCATGCCCAAAAGAGAAGCGATGAAACTCCCTCGACACGAATTGTGTGCCGTTGTCTGAGACGAAGGTGGCGGGCACTCCAAAATTCTGTAGAAGGCGGGACTTGAGTGCCTTGACGGTGAGCGACGCCGTGGCACTCCTAAGAGGAATCAACCAGCAAAACTTAGAGAAAGCATCCACAGCGACAAGCAGGGAGGTGTTCCCTGACTTGCTACGGGGAAAGGGTCCCACATAGTCAATGAACACCTTTTCAAGAGGCCGCTCCGCCACCTCGGAGGAAAGAAGTCCTAATTTGGTATTTTGTGCTGGTTTACTGACCGAGCAAAGATGACAAGCTCGTACTCTACCAGCAATGTCTCTGTCCATACTCTTCCAGATAAACTTATCTCTGATTTTAGCGATGGTCTTGTGAATCCCTAAATGACCGCCCACGGGAGAAACATGAAAATAGGAAAAGACCATCGGTATGAGGGCACTCGGCAGAACAATCTTGGGACCACCTCCGCGTCGGGCACGACAGCAGAGGACACCCTTGGACAAGAAGTAAGGAGAGTGGGCTTCTCCCTCCTGGAGCTCACTAATGATGTTTGACAACTCGGGGTCTTGAAGTTGGTGAGAGCCAAAACTCTCAAAGGCAGCAGGGAAATCCAACATCACAGTCCCACACAACGGTGCTTGAGAATCAACAGGATCGCTGGGTAGATGATACATTCTAGAAAGAGCATCGGCGACGACGTTTTGGGTGCCGCGAATGTGCTGCACCCTGAATTTAAAGGCCGCAATTTTGACAACCCAGCGACCAATCTTCCCGAGTTGTCGAGGATGGGCCAATAGCCAGGAAAGAGCCTGATTGTCAGTTTCCAGCAGAAATTCGGAATGCTCTAGGAACCTCCGAAACTTATCCATGCCGAAAACGACCGCCAAACACTCCAGCTCATAAATAGAAGATTTCTTTTCCTGAAGGGTCAAAGTCCTAGATGCAAAAGCTATAGGTTGCCGAGCGCCGTCGAATTCTTGAGAAAGCACAGCTCCTACAGCACAGGATGAGGAGTCAGTCTGCAAGATGAAGGGCCTACTAAAGTCCGGTATTCGCAGCACAGGAGGTTGGATAATGGCCTCCCTAAGCAGTTGAAAAGCACGTTCTTGATCTTCACCCCAAACGAACTTTGCGTCTTTCCTTCTTAAGGCGTTCAGAGGGGCGGCCACCTCGGCAAAGTCAGGAATAAACCTACGGTAGAAATTAACCATGCCTATGAATCTGGCAACACCCTTGGCATCCTTCGGAGGAGGGAAATCCCGAATGCCTTGGGTCCTGGCAGGGTCTATAGATACACCCCTAGACGACACGAGGTGACCGAGAAACGATATTTCAGACTTGGCGTAAGACACCTTCTCCGGATTGACTGTAAGGCCAGCCCTACCCAACCTAACCAAGACCTCCTCAAGATGTTTAACGTGTTCCGTGAAAGACTCACTGTAGACCAGAAGGTCATCAAGATAATTAAAGACATATCTGAACTTCACATCGTGGAAGATGGAGTCAAGCAACCTAGTTAACGTTTGGGCCCCCACAGCTAGCCCAATAGGCACAGATCGGTACTGATACAAATTCCACGGAACACAGAAGGCCGTGAGAGGACGTGATTCCTTCTTCAACGGAATCTGATGATAGGCTTGGTTCAAATCAAATATAGTGAAAAATTTGGCCTTACCGAACCAATCAAAAGCAGAATGGAGATCGGGGAGAGGCACTGAGTCTATTTCAATTTTGGCATTAAGTTTTCTTAGGTCCACCACCATACGATGTTTTCCATTAGGCTTTGGAACCAAGAACGCTGGACTGGCATACGATGAGTTTGAGGGCTCAATAACTCCTTGATCCAAGAGATCCTTGATGATACCACGCATAACCTCCATCTTTGGAGGAGCCAACTTGTATGGGTGGGAGCGTACTGGCTGAGTGTCAGGCAGACGAATTTCATATTCAATGAGATGGGTAGAACCGAGCTTGGGGGTGAGGACCTCCGGAAATCTTGAGCAAAGCTCACGGAGAACCCCAGCTTGCTCCTCATCCAAGTGACCGAACGGGTCCCCAGGGGCAGAACCTTCCTCACACTCCACCTCCACAACCTGCGGCGTCGATTTGCATTTGTCAGAAAAGGGGACTGACACTCGCCGATTGAATTTGAAATAAGACTGGCCCGCCTGAAGATCCAGCACCAAACCAGTCTTTTGAATAAAATCCGCCCCCAAAATACAATCCATACTCAGGTCCTGGGCCACAAGGAAGCTCCACACCCATGAAAAATATTCAACCTTAAACTTGATTGAAACCTTCTTCGAAATTGGAAGAGGGGAATTAGAAGCAGTCCAGCAAGTTAAAGAAGACTCCTCGGTGTGCTTCACCAAACCTAACCTTGAAATGGCTTCAAAAAGACGGGAAGAGATGAGGCTACAGGCTGACCCGGAATCAACTAGGGCCTTATGCACTGAGTCTCCCACTAAGATATTGATATAAGGGCACACCGAAGATGCTGTCCTAAGCCGTAGGTTTCCCTTTTCTGCTAGGCTCATAGTGTCCAAACTATTAATCAAATTTTTCGCACAGGTACTATTTTTTTGAAATTTTTTCTTAGACCTCGGGGGAACTTCAGAGAAAACCCCCCTTTGATCTAGTTTTTTTTGGACCAGTGCGATATCTCCTAGGACACTCCCGACAAGTATGACCTCGTTCACCACAGGCATAGCAGATGGGTGGATGAAGCCCACCAGAGTGATGTGGCCCATCCACGGGATTCTGTACGGCCGTGACAGCCCTGGAGGGCTGGATGGAACGATGATTGTTCCTCTCCGCCCTCTGCCGGTCAGCAAACTGCACGCTGCGCGAAGCAATGCACAGACGGTCCAGTTCAGAAAAGGTGGAAGGGCGACCAGCAAAAACTAGACGGGACCTCTCTTCAGGATTGAGACCCTCAAGAATGGTGGTGACCACAGTACTTTCGGGGATATTGAGCCTTAACACCCTATCAGTGTCCCTCACCTCGGCCACAAACTTAGCCAAACTCTCTCCGTTGCCCTGAGGCCTAAAGAATTTCTCCACACGGAGACGTTCCCTCAACTGACCAGGAACAAAGAAATCCAATGCCTCCCTATGAAAATCATCCAGGGTACCACCCCTCTGGAGAACTCGAACCAGACAGGTCACCCAAAGGTGGCCTACAAAACGGAGAGATGACATGCAGGAAGCTCGCTCCCTGAAGACCAGGCAAGTCATGCAGTCGCAGGATCTCAGAAAGAAACCGCAGCAAGGCTTCAGTATCTAGACCATCCACCGTTGGTAGTCGCTGCAGCAACGGGGTAAGTGGGTTCGGAAGCTTGTGATACTGAACAAAGGATCCCGTCACCACAGTCCCCAGTCCCCCAGATCCAGCAGGCATTTGGGTCACAGGCCCCCGGGCCCCGTCCACACCAGACACCCCCGACGCCACGCCCACATCAAAGTCTGCAACAACTGACCTAGGGATCCGGCATTCACCCTTAACAGCCGCAGCAGAGTCAACCGCAGACAAGGTTTTTTCAGGAGCCTTTGCTCCCTCGTCCCTCTCGAGTACAGTCAGCAGGCTGTCCACCAAGGTGATGCGTTCCTCCAACCACTCCCTATCACCAGAACTGGTAAGCTTGGATCTAAGTAGCGACAGCCTCATATGTAGATGGGTAAGCCGGGACAAATACCTAGCCCTCTCTCGGCCAGTAGGCGGCGACTCCAACCAGTCCTCCTGACTATTCTCAAACGTCTCCAACTTAGCCCCCAAAATAGGCCTCTGCTTCTGGAACGTCAAATCTCTAGGCCAGGTCGTGTCCAGTTCCATATTATCACGCAGTTGCTTCCGCATGGACTCGCAGTCGGAACCCGGAGTAAGCCCACGAGCCAATAACTCAAAATGGAGATCCTCCTTCAACAAGTATTCAGGCACCAGAGAGACAGGCATGATAAATAAATAAATGACACAGACTAACAAGTAACACACACTGACTCGAAGTCAACGACTAACAAAGCAATAACTAAGGCGACAAGTGAATAACTTAGTGAGACAACACTCTCAGCAGGGTCCCCAGAATTCCTGCCGTCCACGAAACACGGCAGCGAAACCAAAAATACCGCAACAAAACACTACGCCGTACCAGAACAAAACCAGAAAAAAAACAACGAAGACAAGATATAACAAAAACACACAAGTAACAAGAATAAGAAAATAAATAAGTTCACACACTTCCTGTAAATCAGCGAAAAATAGCTCAGCGAGACGGCACAGGCGCAGGAAGTCACGAACTAACTTCAACTCCTCCCTCTCACCACCAGTGGCAAAACAAAAACCCCGGGCCCGCAGAGGGTAAAAAACACGTAAAAACCACGATCTGCTACCATTTTGTTCCGAGTTAGTGAAAAATACAGGAGGCCTCGGAAGCGTGCCCCTCCCAAACTCGGAGCAAATCATAAAAAAAAACAATCACATGCCACTTGTGGGAAGAGACAAAAAGAGACAAGATTTCGAGTACAAGAAATATAATTAAAGAGGTGGCAAACATTTCCATGTAAAATACAATTACTTCAGCACCACGGTGCACCGCGTAACTTAAGAACTAAAACAACAACAGATAAAATTCCAATATAGACAATAACATAATAAATAGAAATAAATAACATAATAAATAAATAATATAATATAAAAATTTGATATATAAATAACAATTTTAGGTACGGCAGTAGTAAATCTAAACATTTTAACAGATAATTTTTTTATGAACTGAGGGGAGGAAAAAGGTTGTAGAATTTCTAGGCCCACTATTTTTGAAAAGTAATTTTGTTTCAAGTTTGTAGCCGAAAATTAAAAAAATATATATTTAAAGCCAATTTTCGAAGGAGGCGGGGGCTTAGTTGCCTCCACGAATCCGAATTAAAGATGAAATCCTCCCCTTCAGGTCATGTAACTAACTAAATAAATACTGGCTAGGTACTGGCCCTCCTCCAGATCTAACATCTGGCAGCGCTCCCTGCACCCCAGTCCTCGCAAGTTCAGTATAAGAAGTAAAAAAAAACATTTTTGATCCAACCTTGTTTCCATAAGAAATGAATGGGAGCACTACACTCCGGTTGGATGCCGGTCCAATAGCGCTGGCAGGGCGCGGGCATTCAGTTGGCTTCAGTGCTGTGGGCAGACTCGCCGCACCATTCCGTTGACGGCACTCACGGGGACCCTATAGAATCCCAACATAACCAGTAGAAATTTTGAACAACTTTACTACAACCCGAGAAATAATAAAAACTTAATTATGTTTGCCACAAAGTATAATAAAATATTTAAATTTAACAATTAAGAAAAAAATAACAATCTGTAACTAACAGTACCTTTTAAGTATCAGAAGACTATTTCCCAAAAATACCTCAAGACACCAAGTATTAAAAGGTACTTGGTGACAATATTAAATATTACAAACAAAACAAATTTTCAAATATATAAACATTTACTTATAGGCTAGAACAGCCATACTAAATGATTAAGCGTGATAACAATTACTTGTAACTATAATTCGCTGGAGGTTAATCATTCTATTATAATATTATAATAATTTACATTTTGCTATTAAATATTAATTGTAAGGTAGGCATAAAATAATTATATAATTTACAAATAATAACAATACATTATTTCCCAAATAACAATAATTAAATTCTAATCAGTTCACGCTACTATAAAGGCAATAATTAAATAATAAAATTGAAATCATGGATGTTGCCACCCAAATTTGCACGCAACACAAAACACGAGGTAACAAAAATTTGCAAAGTCTGTACCGTCTCGCTTACACTAAAAAAAAACAAAGTGTGTACACGGAATAAATAATTTCCGTTCGCCAAACGGATCAGTTAGAAAGCACTAGAGCAAAAATAAAAACTTAACTTGCATAGTAAATAAATTAACAAATTTTAGAATGTACGAAAGACAGGAACGAACACTTTGCGACACGAACACGTACACGAGGAACACAAGTTACAAAAATATATATAAATTACTTATAACTAATCTACGATAATATATGTCTGGGTGGGAGAGAAAAACCGCCAACTAAATAAGTTAAGAGAGTGCAAAAGAACATTTACCTGCCGAAAGTCGGAGAATTAGCCAGCCATGTGGAACGGGACGAGCAGCGAACAGACAGCAAACGCAGTAGCTTCTCCGAACGTGTCTCCGAACAGTCTGACCGCTCCGAACAGTAGCCGGTGCCGGTGCCGGTGAACAGCTGGTCGGTAAACTAGTCAAGGTCAACCAGCTGACCTCAACCAATCAGTCCAACCAGGCAGAAAATCAATACTTGACGGAGTGACTCCCCCACCGACTGACAAGAGTGGCCGAGGTGGGAAAATAATAGACAAAAAATAAATTGCCCAAACTGAGCCCCGGCTCAAGACTAAAGTGGAACCATCAAACAATATCGGGCAACAAGAATATTAAAATCACATTTTAAAATATATATTTATTTTATAATTTTTCGTTCTAGGGAATAATACTTTCCTTTTTACAAACCAACGCCACACTTTGAGATCTTTTATTCCTTCAGACCATGAAAACAAGGATATCAAAATAATTCGATACATTTAAATTTATATACTTTTAGAGATTTAAATTTTTTGACGTACCGGTAGTAAAATTTGTTATTATTTTCTAACACTAAAAATAAGTAGTTACAATGATTTGAAGTCTAATTTAGCACCCGAACTCTCCAGTCATCTACATTTGTTTTGCGATGAAGCCCAAATACATATATCCGCTTATAAAATATCCAATTCATTACAATTTGTTTTATTTTCTTTTTAACATTTTAAAAGTATGTAAAAACTTTATATTCATACAATAAATGTAATGGACATATAAAAGCTATGTCCAGCAAAGACAAATTTTACCAAAATGTATTTATATTTTCCTAAATGTAATTAAATTATTGTAATTCACATAGAACTTTATTATTGTAAGTAAGAAATTTAAATTATAAAATGTATTTCAATAACGAGATACTTATGCCAGTAGTTTAGGCAATAAGGGTATTTTAGTTTTTACTGTGTTCCAAGATATACTCATAAAATAAACAAACTAAATATTTTGAAAATCTTCAAATGCATTACTCGCCCGTATACAATCAGTACCGGATATTTTGCATACTAAATAAACTGCCCGTTTCTTTTATTTTTGGAAATAAAACAAAGGATTTTAAATGTTTCATACCATCATGTAAATTAGTAAATATTTCATCTTCATAGTTGTATAATGTAAGGTATTAATGTAGTGCGCTAATAAACATACATGATGTAATGCCTTAACTAGATTGTCCTAATTCTACATCGAAGTATTATACTCACTTGTGGTTTTTTTTTCTTAAACTATTGTAAGAAGTTTATTGGTAGTGTTTGATATTAAAACAAATTACATTCTCATACAATGAGCCTTTGTCACCTGATAGGCTTACATAATGAGCAATAAGCCCTCCCATGTCTCAGTTTTAATTTATTACTTTTAAGTATTATGATCATCAACAAAATCTTCCAAAAATTCGCCTTTTAATATATGTATATATTTATATATGATAAGTGATGTGATTTGTTGTAAATTTTTTTTTAATTTGAAAGAAGATTAATGAAATCTAATTATTAGGGATATTATAAAATTTTCTGTTGAATATTGTCTCTGAATATTGTTTCCAATCACTGATAATGCAGAACATACATCATTTTTGGAGGCAGGGAACAATCCTATTATAACTTTTATTATTGTGTTATATTAAACAGTTTGCTTATTTGGAATAACACGAAATCGGTTTAATGTTAGTACTAGTCGTGACGTCACCAATATAAGGAAAGCAGATCAGAAACACGCAACCGGATACGTAACATATTATTTAATATCCATGGAAACAACGTAGGATACATAATTGAATGTTCTTAGTTAATCATTTGAAAGTGAAATGAAGCAAATTTTCAAACTTCGTCCAAGTCACAACTGGAAGTTTCGCCAAGAACACGATGTGATAGGCAGAAGCACGACCAGGACCAGGACCAGGACTTAATGGATGAGGTACTTTCACTATTTAGAAATCTCGGTTTAAGCTCTCCCTATTACTTGTCATCCAAAGCAGTTTACGTCATAGTTTTAACGAATATTTATCACAGCACAAAGCACCAGAACAGTAAAGTGTAAATATAAAAATATTAAACCGTTATTTTTCTTGAGTTTATATTATAGTTGTAGGATTCTATGGTACGTTTTGTATAGAACTGCTAATTTGTTTTTTTTACTTTATTTCATCCTCTCTGTACCCGAAACATAGGGGCAAGCGGTGTACAATCATTTCTGATTTGAAATCAGGTAGTTTCATTTGAAATATTACTTTTAGTTAGTCATGTGTACTACAAAACAGATAACGAAATACATGTTATTGGATTATATACTAATATGAGTACCTACCATATAATTATTTGAATAACACACTATATTAAAGATTTCTTCCTTTCTTAGATTATGTGTCAATATATTACTGTAAGACTCCTTGGCCTAGAATCTTTATCGATAACGTTACTGGTATTGCTAATTTGTCTATTTACTAAAAAACTTGGATTTTTCAGATTGTTGATTTTAAGTCCCTAATTTACGAGGTATACAAACCAGTGCACTTTTAAACTTCTCTCAGAATTATTACAGGCCATATTGCACAAATAAAATTATATTAAAATTTGACTTCCAATGTTTAAAGATTATTCATTGCACAAAATCTCCTGTATAACATTTCTTAATGATGGAAACAGTACATAGTATAGGTGAATTACTGGGAAAGTTTATAGTACGTACGAAAGTAAAATTAATTTCGCGTTTATAACATCCATAAATATTGACCTGAATTTAATGCATAAAATTTCATTGAACATAAAATGATAACATGTACTTAATGTTAGTAATAATCATGACGTGAACAAGCAAGTAAAGGCAAAAGGCGAAACAAAAAAGAAACAGGTAAAATATACAGACCAGTGTACGTATTAATATTTTTTATCCATCGAAAAAACAAAGGATAGGTATCACAAAGCTTTAGATGTATACAAATCGTTAACTTGTTTTATTTACACAATTCGTTAAACTTAGACCACGTTAGGTTGCAGAAACGCGACCAGAAACAAGTGCAATGGCCAAAAGCTTGATAAAGGCCAGGACTTTATTAATTGTTCAGTTTAATGTTCAAAGACGTTAGGGCGTGGAAAATCTACACCAGAAGTACTATGGCGAAGACCAGGATCGAGACAAGGATTTATGGACGACTTACTTAATTATTTACAATTCAAAGATTTTCACTAACTATTATTTTTACCCAATGCTTTATAAATTCTAGTCTTGTGATTATAAATTAAAGAAAAAAAATAGTGAAAACAATTCCTATGTTATTATAACACATTTTCAGTGAAGAGGTTTTTAATTTTAAGGACTTTTGCAATGAATTTATTTTAATAACATAATATTAATAAACTTTTATCACTTTTAAAACTTTTATTTTTCGTACGATGTACATTTCGGAATCATTGATTCCATCTTCAGGTACAAAATAAGGTTAAGTTAAAATAAATAATTAAAATCAATTTGTCATGTGTTTTTTACTACCTTGGTGGCTAAATTTGTTGTATTTAATTTTATGTGAGATCATTCATTGTATATTGTTTAAAAGTCTATCGAATAATAAATTTTTTGTTAGAAAATCTTTGTCATTTAATAATATATTATGATTAATTTTGGCACTTTTGTAAATTTCAAAATGTTCTAAAGTAGATAATAAGCGACTTTTTTTGCTTGTGTGTAAAATTTCAAGATTGTTTTCGATGTTAGTGTATGTATGGCCGGTGTTGTTTAAATGGTCTGCATATTTTGAATTTGATGATGTTTTCAATGCTTTTATGTGTTCATTAAATCTAATTTTGAATGATCGGCCGGTTTGTCCAATATAGTGGGATTGACAATCGTTGCAATTTAATTTGTATACTCCACTATTGTTGAATTTTGAATTTTGATTTTGGTTTGTTGAATTGCTTTTGTTTTTTATTAAAAGTCCAAGGTTGTTCGATGTTTTGAATGCCAATTGATATCCTTGTTTATAAAATGATTTGTTAATTTTGTGACAATGTTTACCAAGGTAGTCTGATTGAATGTATTTGATATTTCTTTCTTCTTATTTTCTTTCTTTTTGTAATTCTTCAATAATATATCAATCTTGCTTGGTTTATATCCATTATTTTGGGCTATGTATTTAATAATGTTTAATTCTTTATAAAAATCTTCATTTGTCATTGGAATTTTGTGTAATCTGTCGATCATTGATTTGAATGCAGCCATTTTTTGGTGATATGGGTGATTCGATGAGGAAGGAATAACTAAATCTGTGTATGTCGGTTTTTTGTAAATTTTGAAATTGTGTTTTTTGTTGATCTTGGTTATAGTCAAATCAAGGTAGTTTATTGCATTATTTTCTTCAATTTCACTGGTAAAATTTAGATTATGATGGATTTGGTTTAAGTAGTTTTTGAACATGTCTATTTGTCTTTCATTTCCTTTGAATAGACATATTATATCATCAACGTATATGTAATAATAAATTATTTGTGTTAGATGTTTGTTTTTATCGCCAATATTATTACAAAAATATCTTTTACTTTATTCAATTAGTTTATGAGATTACCACCAGAGCTTTCTTTTACTTTACAAGAGATTATAACTTGCCGATTGTGATGATACAGTTATAGAAACAACTCCTTAGATTCCTTTGTCACCTATACATGGTTCACTTACACTATTAATAAAAATTTTACTCTGAAAAAAAGGCAAAAATGCTATATTTGAAAATAATGCCCACTCCTAGTTGTTATGACATTTTCCCCTATTAAAAAACGAGTAATAAATGCTAGTAAAGATTGCTATTCAATATTTCTGGTGTTATTGATTAAGCCCATGACGTAGTTATGCTATAAACTTTATTTCTTACGGAAATATTTAAAATAAAGAATGTAAATTTCCAACTGGATTTTTTAAGAAACTCTAACATTTCCGTTTGGAAACTGAGGTAAATATATAGTCATCACTCTACTTCACAGACATATTAGTTCCTCACTAACTGGAACATTGTGATGGTCAATATATATGAGAAACGACTCGACAATCATGCAGATAAAGTAACTCGCACGATGACTTAAAATTTATATTAGCTCTAAGTTCAAATTTAAGTTTTGTATTGTATTAAAATAATTATTAGTAGACGTAATAAACTGGCTCCTTAGAAATTTATTGGGTTATTAGAAAATATTTGTTAAAGTATTTGTCTTAAAATTAAATTCAGAGCTTAGGTTAATATTATAGGTCATGTCTGTGTTAATTAAAAATAAAAGTTATCACAAAAACCCATTTTTTGAGATTGTACCATTAATTCCACTATTTAAATTAATTTATAAAGATAGTAGTTAACGTCATGTTCAGCTCTGCGTCCTTATATTGTCACATTATATTCCACTTAAGTTAGTTCTGTTATATTTTTAAAACTTTAGTAATATGCTGAGCTTTAGCGAAACTCATCACTCGTGAGGCTTGAAATATTTTAATTTTGTCTGTCTGTCAGTTCGCACGATATTCCGAAAACGAACTGACTTTAGATTTCAACATATGCATGAAGGTTAATTTATATTTTTGAGAAACACTGTCTTTGATATTAGTATGTGTTAACCGATTGGATTTTGATGAGCTTCAGCGAATATTTTTGCAAAGTTCTTATAGGTAACCATGAATGAAACGAGAAAATATTAAAGAAATAAATATGTAAAAAATTTAGTACTATTATGTAAGATTTTAACAAGTTACATTTTTATTCGCAGTTTAAAAATAATTTATAATATATTGCAGCCAATATTAAACGTTAGTGTCAATATTGAACTTTATCGCACTCTCGAATTTAACTTGCTTACCAGAAAACTGGTATAAAACTTTGAATGAAATTTCTACATAAAGAAAAATGAGTTATACATGATGGTGCATGTCCGATCTCGGAATAAGGCTGAGTGTCATAAAACTGTCTCGTTATTATTTTTATTTTAAATAATACATATTTTCGCAAGTCTATTACTCGTTACTGGTGAGCTTAAGTTTTATCTAACGTTCTTGTAACTAATCTTTTAATACTTGCAACTAATACACTTTTCTGTCTGACTAATAATCACCTGAGTAGGTTATGTTTAAGTGTTTACGTGTAATGATTTATATAACTGTGAACAGGTTAGCAAATAAACATTATTTTAACCCATATTGTTTTGTACTTCTCTCTGTACACAAAACAAATATCAGTCAATCCAGTAATTCTGTACAGGACGCCATTGCTATTTTAAAATACTTAAATATCAAATCTGTCATTTGACATATCTTTGCTTGAACTACATTATAATTTATTTTTCATAATAAGAACTTTGCATTATATAGCAATAATAATTATAGCATATTAAAGCAATGGTGCGCTTGCATATCTATTGGGCTAATGCTGACAAATTACTAGAATGTGCCTAGTAGACGTCTTCTAACGTAGCTGAATAATTCTGTCTCAACTTATCAACTCAAGGGCCAGAGTTCTAGTTCTGGTTTGTGCACGCTGTTTTCGCATAGTAAAAATACAAACTACATAAATAAAACTACTTCTTTGTTAGTATTTGAATTTAAATAACATTATCAATAAAACCTAAAACTCGCTGCAAAATTTAACTTTTTGTTAAATTGGTTTAATATCTTTCCAGTTCAGGAATTATAACTGTTCTTATACTTGAATTTTTAGGTATTAAATTTACGAATGGCTTCAAATAATAGATTTGAATACTTATTAAATACCTGTTACGTTTAAGCTGAAGGCTACTAAAGCTATTGATTTACAAAAACTCAAATAACTGTATTGAATATGTGTGTTATTACGTTTCTCTCATGCTATAAATGGAATGTTATAAAGAAAATATGAAAGTGAGAGCAGTTTCAAGCATGTATATTTAGAGAGCCTAAAATAAATTGTGTTCCTAAGATCTAGTTTTTCCAAGAAATTTTTTTAGTTTCTCTGAAGATGTGTACTCATTTTCTCTGACAAATTTTGAAGAATTCGTGTAATTTATCTGCTATCTCTAACACATTAATATCTATTTATACTTCCCCAGAGGGTTCTCTTCTGTTGGAAACCCACACCATGTACAGCAAAACCGATGTCACTTAAATCTGTGCATTCTTATGGATATCCAGGAGTGGTACATCACTAACCTAAAATGTCGAGATTCTGCAATGTTAATTCGATAGATCTGGTCTACTGCGGGAGATGACTGTTGGAGTTTGTAGTGTTCAATCCCTATGAGTAAATGGTTCTTGCCAGCCTGGACAAGGATGTGCCACCCCTTACCTGCTTTCATTGGAGAGGCTGGCTCAGACCTGGCTTTCTCTGCTTACGCCCACAGCTCTAGGGGCTGGATACATTTCAAAAAATTTAAACTCTTTAATGGTGAGGCATTTATGGAAAATATGTTTTGTCTAGGTCATAGATTAATTATAAAGGTCGGAAATAGACGAGTTTTTTTAAATAGGCTTCTCGACCTACTTATGTATGACTTAATATCTTCTTATACGACACACTTAGGCAAATTAAAATTTGCAACTAAAATATAAATAGTTTGAGCCAGAATCATTTTTAAATCATAAATTCCAGGTTCTAGAATTCTAGGTTTGTAGAAGTCCCATAAAAGTATCATCTCACTAACACCTATCATGGAAAATAAGCAAACTTATTATTGTTTAACAACACGTTCTTTATTATATAACCAGCCGTACGTTTACATATTTGTACCTTGCATAAAAGTGAAAATTATAAATACTTAACCCTAATGTGAGTTAGGTTACAAACATTTTTTAGAGTATATACTTATTAAGGTTATAACATCCGTATGAACATAAAGTAAATATATTTTTTATTCTTCTGATATGGATGGAAAGTTATTTGCACTATAAAAGTTTAATCTGAGTTATGTACGCTTTAATATAAATCTATAAGTTTCAGAAGCGTAATATACAGTTTATGAGTAAATTTTGGAATATTCTGTGTTAAATGTTTATAAACATTCGTAGCTATTTTATGTATTCTGTGGTTCTGTTGTAATAACTAGTATTTAGTTTGTATTAAGTGCATGTTTTAGAGTAAGGGTGCATGGAATAGACACACAGCAAGGATGTTATAGTTCCAGGCTTATGCGTGTCAACGCTTTAGCTTTTTGTTTAGTAAAACCTAGATAGTAATTATGAATTGATTTAATCATTTACCCGAAGAAGATATCAGATTGTAGATTTTGAATGTATGTATATTGATTTTATTGTATCACTGAGCGATGGAACATGTCCGGAATAATCCTGTTTCCTTCAAAAATGTTACCATTAATTCGTGAAGTAACGCTAGGAATAATTGGGGGACATTTAAAAGTGCATTCTATGGCAGACTACTTGAATTTGATATGTTCTTATGTAGGTTTGTAGATGTAGCTGTATAGTAACATGCCATGTTAAACGTGCATGTGGGTTGGATTTCGAAACAAGCATGATATAAATATGTTTATTGATGTATTTGTAACTAGAGAATGTACGAATATGTTGTACAGGAATTTTGTTTCCTTTCAGTATTAGACGTAGCGTAAGAAATGCCTGCACATTCAAAAATTAAAAGAAAATAAGGAAACAACAGAAACATACACAACAGTACAATATGTACAAATTACGTATATCCATAGAAACAAAAAGGTGCAGGTGTTGTTCAGTCATGTTTTCTATAGATCAGTTTAAGTTGAAAATTTTTCAATGTCGAACACGTCCGAAAAAATCCTCCAGGATACATTATAGCTAGGGCTAGGACCAGAACTTCCACATGAGTTTTTTTAATTTTCTTAGAAATCACAGCATCTGCTCCTCAATCTCTCACTACCAAAGCAGTTTACACATCCTAGTTTTAATGACAGAAAACCAGAACAGTTGCATTTACAACACTATTACTAAAAACAACATTGAAATACGTGTTAATCATTTCATTAAGTTGATATCTAGATTTAATAAGGTTGTCAAAGCTTTGTTTAAAAACTGCAAATGTTGTGTTTTAGGCTATTTATAATCCGCTCTGTACCCAAAGAATACAGGGAGAATAGTTTTGTAATATAAGATAAACAAAATTTTGACGCATGGTGAAATTGGACCTGTTTTTAAATATTTGATGAAAAATCAATACTTATATAAGAGCACTTTCTTACTTAAGTCAAACGTATGTCAACTTTCTGACGTATGTTCATGGAATAAATATTGAAATTTAAGTACAATAAGTGTATGCTAGCTGAATAATAATATCAGGGATCGACTATATCATTTTACACTGTTTCAATTACATATTTAAAAAAGCTGTATAGGTAGTTGTAACGTGTCTATAGTAAGCTTATCTACTATAAACTAATTACAACTTTTTTTGTTTTAGTATAAGAGAGATCAATGGAATTCAATAATTAACCTCAGTATAAATTAACAGTGATTTTTTAATTAAAATTTGAAATCAATAATACAGCAACGCCAAGCTATCTTTCTTTACTTTTAATTTATTCTCAATTAAATCTTATTTATAACTCATCAAAACTTTACAAGTCCAGTCTTAAAATTAACAATCAGTCAGTCATTCAACAACTGTATCCTTCTAGTTCTCAGTGCTAATGTTTTCCACAGAAACTCAAAATTAAAATCTTCATTAAACTTCAAAATAAAATAATCTTCTTCAAATATAAAATGATATAAATAATAAAACAATACTTCTTCTCAAAATAAAAACTAAACAAATTAAGGTAATATTAAAATATAATATATGAACCAAGACAATGTCTAACCAGTTAAAGTCAAAAATTTATCAATTTCAAACTGCATATTTTCTGTAAGTTTCCAATTTACAAACCATTGAATTATCCAGAATTGTTCGCTTGGCTTTGAATGTTAAATTTAGCAACTAGTTAAATATATATAGAATCTCAGAAGATTAAGTAAATTTTCTTTTTCAGTAGATTATTCCTGATTAAACCAAATTGAACAGGAAAATATCATCAAGTAAATTTTCTATTTTATTATTAAATCCTAAATTTCACAGTACCTCGCACTTCTCCAGAAGACTTCACCAAGTAACCGAAATGGCTATTATATATTACTTAATTGAAACACTACTTTAAATTTGGAAAAGAAATTTAAATCTTACAACTCAACAAACTCAACCTTCTTCCCGAAAAATCAAAACGGCAAGAGTAGGCTAAACCTTAATACGTCTACACTCTCCGAGCACACAGCAAAGAATCCCCTGAAAACGTGGTTGAAGCCACCGGAAGGATCTAGAAGTCCCTCCCACCATCTAATCAAGCTAACATTGGCCAATCAAAATTGAGCAACACAATGTCTGTGTTGAATGGTAGCTATCCAAACCAGACATGTAACCTGTGCTCAATACCTACATACAAGAGGAAGCTTCTAGCATTCCTTGAACCCGAATTGTCAAGAAATTCAGCACTGCTGGAAGGCTCACAATCTTGCAATTCAATTACTATATTAATTCAAAATTCTCTTAATAAAAATATAAAGATTCCTATAAATGATTAAATAATATAGGAAGCATCCTATATCCTCCCTACCTTCAATGCTAGAAGCAAGGCTTCTAGTAATAATAAGGACAAACTACTAACATCAATTAGCAAGTGGCTTTAGTAATAATGAGGACAAACTACTAACATCAATTAGCAAGGGGCTTTAAAAATAATAAGGACAAACTACTAACATCAATTAGCAAGAGGCTTTAGACCTCACCTACCTTTTACCAGAAATCAAAAAATTTTTTATACAACATTCACTTTACAAAGTTCAACCTTAAATATCCATTAAACAAGGCAGATTAAAAACTAATTACTCACTTCAATATGTTTACTTACAATTACCTACAATATGTTTACTTACAATTACCTACAATATGTTTACCTAATTACCTACAATCAAAACAAGTTAAATTCAATTTAAGCTCAGAATATTTAAATTAGTACATCATCAATTAAGGTTACAGTTTAAAACATTAAGTTACTTCTTTAAACATTCTTCAATTGAAAACCATAATTTATTCTGTTAATTTAATTACACTACATCAAAACAATCAATATTTTAGAATCACTATAATCTTGATACCTAACAGACTCAGCTATATATAAATCAAATATTTACATTTAATGTTTGGTTAAGTCCAAAAACTGATAAACATGTGTTTACAAACAAAGTTTAAAATGTAAACAAACAAGAATGATTAATGAATCTCAACTATCCATACAATCTTCTCAACATCAATTAGAGTATTAAAATATTATTTACTGTTACAAATCTTTGAATTCTTAAACCTTAATTCTCCAAGTTTGTTTTTACATTAAAAGTACATAAAGTATAATAACCTATTTTGAATTTATTATCATTAAGTCAAAAGTTAAAAAAATCCTTAAAAACTAATTATTTAATTATAACAAGTTTACTTTAACAATCAATAAACATTACTCAGTACATAAACAATAGATTAATTTTGAAATGAATTTAAGCAAATACAATGATCCAATATACAAATGATGCAAAATACAATGATGTTTTATATTTATTATCATTAAATCAAAATTTTAAAAGATCTTTAGAAGTAACTATTTAATTATTACAACTTTAGTTCAACAATCAATAAAATATTAGTCAGTACATAAACAATTGATTAATTTTGAAAGAAATTTATGTAAATACAAAAATCCCTATTTTTACTTAATTCATTTATTTAAATGTTAAGTAATTAATCTAAAACTAACTATTTCGAAGAATCCGGATGTGGAAAGTTCGTAGATAACGGTCCTGGTTATTGATCGAGAGCAGTTAACAATCTTATCTCAGTCCTTTGTTTGCGATGCCCACTGATAATCGACAGTCGCTTCCGAGACAGCTTGGACGGTAACGACGGTATACAGCTCGTGGCCAGGTCGCTCATCTCCTGCACCTCGCTCACACCCAAAGACTTCGTTCCCTGGTATTGAATTTGTCTCGTTCTCAGCAATGGTTCCATATGAAACATTTATTTACAACCCTTTAAAAGTATATCTGTAAAGGTTAAAATTATAAAATGTCCCTTTTTATTCACTCAGTACAATTCTTTGTATACCCCCAAAACGTTTAAGTTATTTCATAAATACATTTATTTCGTCAGTCAACAACTTCATCAATCCACAGCACAAATCTTTACCATAAGGAGCTTTCTACAAGATCATCTCTTCTCATCTTTAACTGTGCAGTGCAGTGCTGTTAAAATAATGTTCTTTCTTTAAAAATTTTGGTAATTATTGTGGTGCAAATTAATACAAGTTAAATTCTTTTTATTTTAATTTTATTCAGTGCTAGTTACTTGTTAAGTTATTATGGATAACCAATCCAGGTAACAATTATATATAAGCTGTCTCCTTTTTCACTAATTATTTTAATCTTAGTTTAGTGCTTATAATGAGGTAATATCATGTTGTTCTTTCTCACTCTCACTGTGTAAACATTTATTCAGGGTTGTTGGAACATTTCATGTTATAGACCACAACCTGGGATTTTCACAACAAATACAGATTATTTCTCCATCCAAATTTGTTATTACAATAGGAAGGGTAGGGTTCACATTCACCAATATATAGAGTGTGGCTGTATAAGTGAAGTAAATACATGTCTCATTGTACTTTCACTCATATGGTAACCTGTATGTAGATTTCATAAAACATTAGTAATATCTATAACTAATTGGTTTGTTTATAAAATCTTACATTATTACATACTCATTATTCATACAACTTTCATGTTTTAAACACTCACAGTCCATGTCCTACCCTGAAATTTACACCATACACTTTCTACACCTATATTCATTTTACCATCATTGTTTTACCAGCTTCATGTTCATGCTGTGAACTCTCTTATATATGTTTGTATCTCTCAAATCTTGCACCACAAAACTGACATCTGAAATTACTGCAATAATTTTGTAGGGTCCTTCGTAAATGGTATCCAACTTCTTTCTCTGAAAATTAACTTTACAATACACAATATCACCCTTCTTAAATCTAACATTGTTACCATATTTGCTGAATTTCTCATTTTTCAAACATTGTTGCTTCAGATTTCTGACTGCATTGATTAATTTATTTTTATTCTTTCCCCGTAATTCATTATCTATTAAGTCCTTCAGATTCCACCTCAAACTTAAGCTATTATTAGGTTTATAATTAAACAACAGTTAAAACGGGGTTGATTTCACAATTTCATTGAATGTGCAATTTAGTGATAACTGAATTTTTCCCAAATCTTTAGCCCATCCTCTTTTATTTTCAGAATAATAACCAATTAAAACTTGATTTAAATTTCTTAAGTATCTTTCACTCTTATTCCCTTGAGGTGAATATGGAATTATAGTTTTGAGCGACACTCTCTTTTATAAAAATAACCCTTGTATTCTTCACTAGTGAAACAAGTAGCGTTATCACTCACTATACATTCAGGTAATGAGAAATTATTAAAAATACCATTTTCTAAGGCTCTTAAAACATTACCTGATGTCATTTTCCCGCAGTGGAAGGAACCAAGCGAATTTACTCATATCTTCTACAGCTATCAGTATATATTGATATCCCTCTTTCGTCTTAGGAAGTGGTCCATAGCCATCGATGTAGATCTTCTCAAATATTCGGCTTGAAGTATTTGAGTGGAGTGGCATCCCGGGTCGTTGATACATTGCCTTGCTAGTAAGACAGGTTTCACACTTTCCAATTTCTTTCTTGACGAACTCCTGTAGCTCAGGGTGGTAAAAATTAGCACATATCTTTTTTAAGGTCCTATTAACTCCTGAATGACACCCCACTTCCTGCAATGTGTGGTGATATTGATATACGGCTTCAAATAATTGTTTAGGTAACAGAATTTTTTCCTCTCCCTTCAAGTTATTTCTGTACATGACAACTCCCTTTTTAAAAAATAACATACTGACATACTGAGTTACGCCCTTCCTTTATGTCTCTCCACACTTCCCTACAAAAAGCATCTTGTTTTTGATGCTCCAGTATGTCTTTAAATGCACAAGGAGTACTAATTAAATTGTTACACTTTATTTTATTATTTTCTATAACACTAACGTCACTCAACTGTTGATTTATTTTACAGCTCTTTTTGTTACCACTCGGTTCATTGTTAGATTGAGCCTCTACATATTTTTCTAACTGCTGAAAACACCTCTCCATCCCCCTCTTCACCATTACTGAATAATCTACTTAAGAAATCCGCCACTTTATTGTCCTCACCTCTAATACGTTGGATATTAAACGGCATAGATAAAAAAAACTTCTGCCCATCGCCCCAATTTATTAATTTTCTTGAAATGGGACAGGACCCAACCTAAAGCCGAATTATCAGTCACTAAGTCGAACTTTTGTATTTCCAAATACTTCTTAAATTTATTTAAACTGCACACAACACTTAAAGTTTCTTTCTGATATGTACTAAGCCTCTCCTCAGTTTCCGTGAATTTTCTGGAATAATAAGCCACTGGTTTTAAATTCCCTTCACTGTCTTTCTGTAACAACACACTACCCAAAGCTTTATCGCTGGCGTCACAATGTAATACAAAGGGCTTGTTGTAGTCAGGAATAGCTAATACAGGAGGATTGCTTACAGCCGTTTTTAATTTCTGGGACGCTTCTTCCGCCCTATTATTCCACACGAACGCGACAGACTTTTTCCTCAGATCATTTAAAGGGACCGCAATCTCCGCATATTTTGGTATGAATTTGGCAAAATAGCTAGCCATACCTATAAACCTGGCTACACCCTTTTTGTCTTTAGGCCTCGGACATTCCTGTAAAGCAATAGTTCTATCTGGATCTATCTTCAGCTGGTCTTCACCAATTAAATGTCCCAAAAACTTAATTTCTTGGAAGCAAAATTTTACCTTTTCGGCCTTTACCGTTAAGTTGTTATCACGTAAACGGTCTAAGACCATCCTTATATGTTTAAAATGCTCTTCTAGTGTGTTAGAATATATTATAATATCGTCCAGGAAAGCCAAGGTACAGTTATATTTTAAATCACCCAGCATTTGATTTAGATAAGCGGTAAGTACCCCCGAACCAATTAGAAGTCCAAACGGTATTCTTTTGTAACGATAAGATCCAAACGGTACACTGAAGGTAGTCAAGTCTCTACTGCTTTCGTGTAATTCTATCTGATGGAAAGCTGACGATAAATCGATTGTAGAAAAATATTTATGCCCCTTTAAGAATGGATATATTTCATCTAATTCACTGAGTGGATAAGCTACACCCTCCAATTTATCGTTTAATTTTTTATAATTAATAACTAACCTTTCACTTTTTCCATCTTCTTTCCCAACTAAAAATGCAGGACTTGAATAGTTGCTTAAGCTTGGCTCTATGATTCCCTGTTGTTCTAAATCCTTAATGATTTCTCTCATTTTTAATAATTTAATCGGACTTAAAGGATAGGGTCGTTTATATACCGGAGTACTGTCTTTAACCTTCAATTTGTATTGAAAATTCAATGCTTTTCCTATTTTGTCAGTAAACACACTCGGATATTCTTTTACTAAACTGTTCACCTGATCTTTCACTGAGTCCACACCTATGTTAAAATTTATGTTAGCACTCAAATTTCTAACTATATTATTATTATTTAATTTAATTAAATAATTTGGTTTAAAGTCAAATTAAAACTGATTTCTTTTTAAATCCAGTAACATTCCAGTGGTCTTTCATAAAGGTAGCACCTAATATTGCCTGTTGTAGTAAATCTTTTATAACTAAAAATGTTATCTTCCAGCTGAATTTATTAATTTTTATTTTCACATTCACCTTTCCTAAAATCAACATTTTCTTATTTTGTGCACTAACACATTTAAGCTCACTGGCAGCTAATGGTTTAGCTACCTTCAATTCCACTAATCTTCTATACAGCCCCTCACATATAATGTGTCTGTTGCTACCACTGTCCAGGAGTGTTTTAACTGTAAAAAATTTGTGAAATTCTACATCTACACTAGGTAAATCAAAATTCTCTTCCTCTTTTTTACGTTGGAATAAATGATTGTTAATGGCTGATTTTAATTGGGGGGTTAATTTTGCCTTAGGATGTTTAAAATTCCTGTTCTGGGAAAGTTCCGATCTATCCGAGGCCTTTAAGAAACTTTCCCTATTTACAAGTTTTTTGGTGCTTGCACATTAACCTCACGCCTTGAATTACTAGTTTGATTCATTCTGCAATTACAGGCAATATGACTTGCCCTCTTACACACGTAGCAAATTCCACTCTTATCGCTTAGCTGGTTTTGATGCACCTGCACTACCGGACGCCTAGATTGTTGATAGGGTCGGTCATTCCTCCGCATATAGTCTGAATAGGAGACATTTTGTATTTTTATACAAATTTCATCTAGTTGACTAAATGTAGTATGGTTTCCCACAAATACCAGCTTATTTCTAGTCTCAGGATTGATTCCCACTTTCACAATTTCTACAATGTCCCTTTCTTCAATATCAAAACACAATAGCTTTACACTTTCTTTCACGTCAATAATGTAACTGCTCAACGCTTCATTATGTCTTTGAGGCCTATGTACAAGTTCAAATTTTAATCGTTCTAAATGGGTGAAGGGTACAAAGGTACTTATTATATTTTGGTGCACTTGACTCACTGCATATCCTAGCCTTTTATATTCTACCATTTTGTTCAACAAGGGGCCTGTGCAATTACCCGTGATAATTTCTAATATCGCCTTATCCGACAATTGTGTCTCCCCTTTAATCTTCAACAATACCCTTAGAAATTCCAACAATTGTATTACATTTAATCCATCATATATTTTTAAATTTTTTAAATATCTCTCAACAGGGTTAGCTAATTTTCCAAAGACAATAGAGTCCCTATCAGGCATGAACACTTCATTTTCAACTCGCTTCCTTTCACCCTCTAGACTACCTACTGAAGGTACACTATCTAATTCCTCTTCTAATTCCTGATTACTCTCAGAAAGTTTTCGAATTGCTTTCGAGCTATCTTCCTCATTAAGTTGTGCTTCTTCAAACTTGGCTAAGGCTAACTTGAATTTTTCATGTAACTTCTCTATTACCTTACTCTGTATGACTTCGGGTTTGAAAACTCTACTCAAAATGTCTAAACCTCATCTGCTAGTGTTTAAGTTTAGACTCACACCTAATAATGTCCAATGTATTCTTTAATTCTAGGCTTTCTTCTAAACGTTCGGTCAATACATCTAATTGCTCCTTAACGCTTTCTATTTCGTCCTTATAATTGATTTTCCCTTTAAGATGTACAACATTGGGCACTACCTCTAACTTAATAAGTTGTCTTAACCTTTTTCTTAATTCCACTACCACAGACCCTGGTTTAGGATCAACACCCCTAAGTTTAACTTCAAACAACAGTTCGTCTTTACTAAGTAGGTCCACTTTCAGCGACATCGTTCACTAATTAAAGTTCAGTACCGTTCACAAAGGTCACTTTATATTACAGTTTATTCCTCACAGAAAATTTTTTTTTATTAAAAATAATTCATCAATTAATTTAATGCCTTCCTTTAAAGTTCACACAAATACCAATCACTGTTCAAGGCTGCTTCACATCAACCGCTCAATTATACCAAGCAGAGTGGCGCAATTATGGTATTGTCTATAGTAAGCTTATCTACTTTAAACTAATTACAACTATTTTTGTTTTAGTATAAGAGAGATCAATGGAATTCAATAATTAACCTCAGTATAAATTTATTTATTTATTTATTTTGTCTTCCAACGGCTTAGCCAATTTACAATCAGTATAGTTAAATACAGGACATTATACATATATAGTAAGCAAAGTAGCACAATGTTGAGACGGTGTACAAGAGATATACAAGAAATATTAAATTGTACAATTGCAAAAACAAAACAAGATATTTTCTAAATAATGGAGACAACAACGTGAAGAGTACAAAGGCAAAGATTAAGACAAGATGCTGACTTAACGACTAATAAATGCCGACTAGTCAAACGTAACAATAAGCTAGAAGTAATAACAAACAACGGTGCAACAGAAAAGCAACAACAATCAATAAACACAACAATAAACTGCAATAACAACAAGCCAATAAAAATATGCAAAAATGAATAATGTGTGGTTTAAAGCGATAACAATGCACAAACAAGAGATAAACTATGACACCAGCGATAACAACAAAGAATAATCAGTAACAATAGCCTGCTAACAATACTAGGCATGAAATGTAACAAGTTAAATTAATACGGAAGCAATCTTGATCAGGCCATGCATAACAAAACCACTTGCACTGGTTGTAGTGGCCCTCTAAAGGCACCACTCAAGAGCACATCACTGCACAAGCCAAAGGTGGTCACGTGTCACGATTGGAGGCTTCGAACAGCTGATCTGAATGACGAGGGCGGGGTATGGAAGAAGTCTAGGTGATCAGGAAGTGTGTTGCCCAGGCGCTGGACTCGAAAACAGTGAGCTATTGGCTGCATATAAGGTATTAGTTGAGGTTTTCGCAAAAAGTGCCCTTGACCTCGTGCCAGAAGGTACCCTGAAGTTTATTCTTTCCAGCAAATCAGGGCAGTCCAACTCTCCTCTGACCAGCTTGTATAAGAAAAGTAAGTCCTGACTGGCACGCCTTGATTCCATGGAGGGTAGGTTTAGGAGCCGTGAGACTTCTTGCACAGGAACATCCAGTAATCGGAATCCTAGTCTAACACCAACCAACCTCAGAAAACGTCTTTGGATCTTCTCTATGTTGTCTTTTAGATACTGCTGGTGAGGAGACCAAACAACACTGTTGTATTCTAAGTGCGGTCTCACCAGGCAGCAGTACAAGAGTCTGAGAACGTTTAGATCAGTAAATGACTTAGAAGCTCGGAAGAGGAAGCCAAGGACTTGAAGAGCGCTATTGCATATATGTTGGACATGGGGCTCCCAGCTTAGGGAAGAAGTAAAGAACACTCCAAGATCCCTCACCTCCGATGTTCTGGATAGTGGCACACCTCTGACAGAGTAATCATGCAATATAGGTTTTGAAATGCGATAAAATGAGATGCAAACACATTTGCTCAGATTCAGCGACATTTTGTTAAGACTACACCAGCGATCGACCCTGTTAATGTCATCTTGAAGTTGAGCCACGTCCAAGGCGGAAGATATAACGGAGTACAGCTTCAGGTCGTCCGCAAACAACAAGTGTTTGCAAGTCAGGGAAGAAACCACATCATTTATATACAAATTGAATAGGATGGGCCCGAGATGGGGAACCTTGTGGGACACCGCTTGTTACTTTGAACTCCTTCGAAAGGACGTTGTTATATTTCACTACCAGCTTCCGGTTATGTAGGTAGCTTTCAAGCCACTGGAGGAAGGGTCCTGAAAATCCCGATGCCCCCAATTTATTTAACAAATTTTCATAGCACACTCTATCGAAGGCTTTAGAGAAATCCATTTCTATGGTGTCAATCTGCTTCCTTCGTTCAAATGCTTCGATGATATGGCTTTGAAAGAGAACGAGATTGGTGGAGGGAGACCTATTTGAGATAAAGCCATGCTGACTAATAGTCAATTTGCTGCTGATCAGGAATATGATTCAGCTCAGAACAATCTTCTCAAAGATTTTGGCTAGTATTTGTAAAATGGTAATGGGCCTGTAATTCTTTATATCATTTACTGAGACTTTCTTGTGTATGGGAACCACATGGCCAATTTTGAAGATATCCGGGAATACTCCTTCTGATAGTGATCTGTTGAAGAGTGTGGTTAAGGGACGGGCGATGACGTCAGCACAGTGCTTAATTACTGTCGGTGGGATTGAGTCGGGGCCCGGAACTTTTTTAGTGTCAAGATTCTTGAGTGTCTTCAAAACCTCCGATGGACTTATGCGGCAGGTAGAAAATTGGTGAATAGATGAGCTGGAGATTCGATTGGACTGCAATGGGTCATTGGCCGGATTGAAGACTGAGGCAAAAAAGTCAGCAAACATGTTCGCTACATCTCTTTCAGAGCTTGATGAGATGTCGTCAAAACGCATGGTAGTGGGGGTTGCATTGTTATTATTTAACGATTTCATATAGCTCCAGAAGAATTTTGGGTTATCAGTTATTGAAGTTTGAACTGTATTCATGTACCGGTTGAAACAAGTGTTGGACAATGACTTGCACTGTGCTCTTACTGCAGCGAATTGGTTATAACTAAGCTGGGAAAGGGTCGATTTGTAGCGTCTGTGGAGAGATTTTTTCAAAATTGTAAGGCGGATCAACTCCTTAGAAAACCATTTATCGAAGGCTGACAATCCCATCTTCGTCCTCGGAGAGAATTGAAGTACACTCTTCTTGATTGTGTTAACAAATACGTTGAATGCTTCATTGACATCTCCCCGAGCAACCGAGTCAGCAAGGTCAAGAGCCTGTAGGTCCTGGAGTACGCTAGCATAGTCACAAAGCTTGACGTTGGCCTGATAAGTTACATTTTTTGGACATTAAATGGTCCAGATATAGTCATAGACAGTGCTGGATGGTGAATATCCTCTGGAAGCAGCGGATCCGGGTCATGAGAGACTGTTATGTTTTTGAGAAGAGGAGAAATATAAGTCAAGGATTACACCTCTGAAATTGGGAATCTTATTGACTTCAGTAAGGCCAAACAAGGTTGCCAGTAAATTAACAGTGATTTTTTAATTAAAAGTTGAAATCAATAATACAGCAACGCCAAGCTATCTTTCTTTACTTTTAATTTATTCTCAATTAAATCTTATTTATAACTCATCAAAACTTTACAAGTCCAGTCTTAAAATTAACAATCAGTCAGTCATTCAACAATTGTATCCTTCTAGTTCTCAGTGCTAATGTTTTCCACAGAAACTCAAAATTAAAATCTTCATTAAACTTCAAAATAAAATAATCTTCTTCAAATATAAAATGATTATAAATAATAAAACAATACTTCTTCTCAAAATAAAAACTAAACAAATTAAGGTAATATTAAAATATAATATATGAACCAAAACAATGTCCAACCAGTTAAAGTCAAAAATTTATCAATTTCAAACTACTTATTTTCTGTAAGTTTCCAATTTACAAATCATTGAATTATCCAGAATTGTTCGCTTGGCTTTGAATGTTAAATTTAGCAACTAGTTAAATATATATAGAATCTCAGAAGATTAAATAAATTTTCTTTTTCAGTAGATTATTCCTGATTAAACCAAATTGAACAGGAAAATATCTTCAAGTAAATTTTCTATTTTAATATTAAATCCTAAATTTCACAGTACCTCGCACTTCTCCAGAAGACTTCACCAAGTAACCGAAATGGCTATTATATATTACTTAATTGTAACACTACTTTAAATTTGGAAAAGAAATTTAAATCTTACAACTCAACAAACTCAAACCTTCTTCCCGAAAAATCAAAACGGCAAGAGTAGGCTAAACCTTAATACGTCTACACTCTCTGAGCACACAGCAAAGAATCCCCTGAAAACGTGGTTGAAGCCACCGGAAGGATCTAGAAGTCCCTCCCACCATCTAATCAAGCTAACATTGGCCAATCAAAATTGAGCAACACAATGTCTGTGTTGAATGGTAGCTATCCAAACCAGACATGTAACCTGTGCTCAATACCTACATACAAGAGGAAGCTTCTAGCATTCCTTGAACCCGAATTTGTCAAGAAATTCAGCACTGCTGGAAGGCTCACAATCTTGCAATTCAATTACTATATTAATTCAAAATTCTCTTAATAAAAATATAAAGATTCCTATAAATGATTAAATAATATAGGAAGCATCCTATAGTAGTTTTCAAAACAAAAATATACTATAAACTTTTAACTTTATGAATAATTTACTGAATCGTACACAATAATTCTCTCCTGTCGAGGGTTTAATCACTCACTTTCTTATTGGACTCCACTATAGCTTTCATAAATAAAAAATTTACGCATTACATTTACCATAATACCTGCAACTTCTCATCTATTGGGTACACGCTAAATAAATATTACTAGACTGTGCCTGGTAGACATATTCTACTGTCTTGGTAGTATGTGTTTTACCGACTCAGCTATACGACGCCGCGACGTAAAGGGTCAGAGTTTGAGTTCCGAATCGGACGCACTATTCCCTAACAATAATCTTAATATACACGGGTGCTATTTATGAATGAAAAATTTCTATATTCTGAGTCAACCGCGTTTATAAATAAACTAGTGAAGTATTTGTATAGTAATTTATATTTTCATATTGTAATTAAATGCTGACGTAACTTCAATAGTATACCATATTGTAGACTACTTTATTTAAATATTCCAAATAAAAGAACTTAATTGAAGTGGTTTCTTAATACAAAGAGACAATGCATTTACTGAAAGACTTTTACGTTCCTGTGCAGATATGGCAGATGCCTCTTTAAGCACAAAATCAAGTATATAACAGCTTATTTTTAAAAACTTCACTAATCAATCAATCAATCAATCAAAAAACATCTTTATTTCCATAATGGTACAAACAATTTAGAAATCATAGGAGCACAATTTTACATTTATAATATAAAATTACTTTAGTAATTACTTCAGTATCACTAATATGTTTATAGTGATACTGAGCAAAATACCTTCTATATTTTAATATAAAACATAATTTGTTGACGTAACTTGCGCAGCAAAAATAAAATCATAATTCCTTAAAGTACAAGAGAGTAATCAAAGTCAACTATGCAAATAATATGGAAAGTTAATTAATCTAGTGTGACTACACTATTAGTGTTATGGTAGTGGTTTTAACGTTGCAGAATGGTTATAAAATTAGTTATAGCTTTCATTTTATTAGTCGTATACAGTAGTTATTAATTTTTAAAAAATCACAGTAAAATATTTGAAAAATCTGGGAAAGGTATTTTATCTTTAATTTCACAAACTTTTTTCAAATAATTCATTGTTTTAAATTAACTTATAAAAATAGTATTTGCCTTCCTCTAAGGATTGCAGTTTAAATCTACAGTGAAGCAGTTTCTATTTAGTTATAATGCGTTTAAAATTAACAGGGTTTTTACAATGAGGAAGATTATCTTGATCAACAAATAACTTTCGTATATTATGTGAGCTAAAAAGAAACTTGAGATTTAAGTTTATAAATCCATTCAGTACTCTAAGTGTACAGAAAGAATCAGTTTACAATTATTTCCAACACATCGTCCAAGCTATATAATATCCGTTGATACATATCCGATAAAAAGTGTAAAGATTAATTGAAGAATATTTTCGTATATTTTGCGATCTAAAAAAGAACGTGAGATTTATGTTTATAAATCCTCTCAGTACTCTAGGTGTACAGAAAGAATCAGTTCACAATCATTTTCAACAGATCGTCAAGCTATATACTATTTTTTCATATATATCTCATAAAAAGTTAAAGAATATTTGAAGGTTTATTTTAGTATATTTTGAGAACTAAAATTACAACATGAAATTTGTGTTTTTAAATCCTTTCAGTATTATAAGTGTACAGAAAGAATCAGTTTACAATCAATTTGGACATATACACAAAGCTATATAATATCCATTCATAAATATCTGATAAATAGTGTAAAGATTACTTGGAGAATTATTTACTTAAATATGTCTTAGAGATATCACTCAGGCATTTAATAACAGTGCGATTTTAAACATGATTTGAAATAAGCGAATGCTAGTTGACTTAATAATAAAATTCACATCTTAAAAATATTTAATTGTTTACACTCAATAAAATAATAACTATACTATGCATATTTGAGTAGAAATATGGTCTGTAAGTGTTGATCTAACCAACTAGTTACTGAAACCATCGCCAGAGCTCCGAAGATAACCTTCATAGACATTCAGAACTAAATTTATATTCTTCTCTTTGTTTCCTGTCATAGTCCAAACAATTTTTTTTTTAATATTGTGACATATCTTGTAGTTATTAAACATTGAGTTTTGGAAGCAGTACAGTTTTAATAAAAAATATTTATCTTTAAAAAATTCCTTTTTAAAATAAATTTAAAACATAACTGAGTTAGGTAAGAATAAAATAGATAATAATTCATTTATTTTAAAATATTAATCGGAACTGAACTACTCTATAGGTTATTACTTATTTTAAGAATTACTTAATGTCAGATAACTACGTACAATGCTGCTAAATTACATAACAAACATAATGTATTACTAAGTCCCTTATAGAGAGGTTGACGCTAAACTTCTAGTCGAAACGTTAAGAGCCTCTTTGGGCGTAACAAGTTGCATGAACAAAATGAAATCGCCACCAATGACTTCATGGAAACATAGCAGTGTTATAAAGTAAGTTTAGAGATTTATATTTTAAGTTAAGAACTTTTATTAATTATACAAGAGGTGGAATTGTTTTTTTTTAGTTTTAAAAGCTTAACCGTGTTAAGATCAACAACTTTTTTATGTGTCGATATCTTTTTCCCCATTTACGAAAATAATATATTTGATCTTAATAATTAAGATAATTGTGTATTCCTGAGAATATGGAATTAAAAAAATTCATAATTTAAAGGTAACTTCACGTTAAAATAAACACAACCCGATTTGGTTACATTTGATTGTATAATATTACAACTCGCCCTAGGCCTCATAGAGTGACACTTCGGAAGCAGTCAGGGTTAAGCTCCTACAGTCCAGGGAAAGGTTGAGGAGAAAATTCAATAAGGGACTTATTGCTAACCCCTTCCATGTGGGGATCTTGTCTTTTGTAAGGCCCATCCGGTCAGTTCGGCATAAACGGGCAGCAAAAACTTTGCTATCGGTGGACAGGTCCCCACCGGATTCTTCGTTTTCTCTTCCCAGTTACTGCTGAGTTAGTTGATCCCGTATCGGGGAGGTTGTGGCGGAGGGCCCACGTTTCTCATCTGAAGGCCTTCCGCGGTGACACCTCTGGTCATGCTCTGGATACTGGTGCGGCTGCGGGGGTGTCCGCGGACTGATCACCCCTGGTTTTCCCTGTGGTGTCGTTTTATTTTACTCTCTTTCTGTTTTCTTCCTTCTCCAAGAGAGGCGCCTCTCAAAATTTCAGCAGGATCGTGTTTTGTCTGCCTCCTGCTCAGCACTTCGTTTCCTGTTAGGGTTCTCGACTTCCCGTATCCTGTACCGGAGCTTGTTGGTTCTTCTTTCAGTGGGGGAGAGGTTTTGTTTGAGGTTGCACTCTTTTTAGTGGGGGAGGTTGAGCCGGGGCTCAGTTTGGATAGTTTTGTATTTATATTTTTTCCCACCTCGGCCACTTTTTTCAGTCGGCGGGGGAGTGATTCCGTCACCGTATTGATTATTTTCTGCCTGGATGGACTGATTGGTCGAGGTCAGGTAGTTCACCTTGACTGATTACCGACCAGCTGATTACCGGCAGCGGCTGCTGATCGGAGCGGTCGGAAAACGTTCGGCAGAGGCGACGTGAATCTCGTGCTGCCTACTGGTCGTCCTGATGCCCATGGCTGGCTAGTTCTCCTCCGACTTTCGGCAGGGTCCCCGTGAGTGCCGTCAACATGACTGGTGCGGCGAGTCTGTCCAATGAAACAGCACTGTTTAAACCCAAAATTGAATGCCTGCGCCCTGCCAGCGCTACTGTACCGTCATCCAACTGGACTGTCTGTACTTCAATTCGTCTTGAATAAGGTTGGAGCTAAAATGTTTTTTCTTCTTCTTTTACTGGACTTGAGAGGATTGGGTATTATGGAGCGTTTTATGGGTATTATATCTGGAGGAGGGCCATTGTTAAGATTACCTAGTATTTATTTAGTTTAGTGACATGATCTAAAGGGACATTTCATCTTTAATTCGGATTCGTGGAGGCAACTAATCCGTGTTAGGTATACGGACAAAAAAATCCTTAAAATTATGTTTTATATCAGGTTTGTCTGCTCAGAATGTACGTATTTATAATTAGATAATGAATATTTATAAAATTTTCTGTATTTTTAATGTGGATAAAAGACGTGATATAAAAGTAAGTATTTTAATACAGCAATAACAGAAGCGAAACAGCTGAAAAATACCCAACAGTAATAATTATTAAAATTGTAGATTTCCATAGAAACTACAAGAAAAACTTTTGAGATTTCCTTAATTTGTTGGACAGTTCAGTTTCCTCGTTCAAAAGTAGTTCAACTTTCAGTAAGTCGGAGAACCACCATCAGGAACAGGATGCAGTGCCTAGGAGTAGGACCAGGACATACAAGGATGAGTTATTTTATTTACTTTTATCATTTAGAAATCACAATATCAACTCTCACTATCTCTCGTTACACAAAGCAGTTTATATAATATTTTTAGCGAGTATTAATCATAACAAAAACACTAGAATAGTTCATAAGTAATGATAACTTGATCACAAAGCATAGGCCTACATATCATCATTTAATATGTATTATTTAGTATTTAATTGTAATAATTATTTTTTGTATTCCTTTCTATTTGGTGTGCTTTTTTTATTTTTGTAGAAGCTGCTAAACGTTTGTTTTAGGCTATTTTTATTTATCTGTACGAAAAGCGTACAGGGGGGAGCAGTTTAATTTTTTCCCCCCAAGGAACTGTATCCTATATGCACTTTTTCTATATACCATATACACCATAACCTAAGACAGAAATCCAATTTAAATTATATTTTAAAGACATATTTTTCTTTATACTATGTATAGACAATCACATAAAAAAGAAAAATGGGTTTAATGTCAGTACTAGTGATTGTGTAAAAAAGCAATGTTGCTAGGAGAAAAAACTAAAGTAAACATTTGAAACGTACGTACAAACACTGTTTAATATCCCTTGGAACATCAAGGGATAGGTAGATTATTGACTTGTTTTTTAGATCATTCTAAATCTTTTTGTTCAGTATTCATTTCAACTTGTAGCACGTAAGAGAAACATCAGCTAGAATAAGATGCGATGGCCAGTTCCAGGACGAGGCCTTACATGGATGGGTTGCTTTTATAATTTAGAGATCTAAGTTGTTCTTCATAGTATCTCTCGTTACCCACAGCAGTTACATTCTAGTTTTACCAAGTATTAATTACAGCACAAAACACAGGAACAGTTTCAAAACGTAATGGTAATGGCGTAAATTCTATTTTATTAATTTTGAATATGTTTTAATTTCGTGGTTTTCGATTTTCTTAGAAACTATTTAATCGAAGAAATGTTTTTTTATCTTTGTGTAAATACAGAAATAAACTTGTCTTGGGCTGTCTTTAATTCTGTCTGTACCCAAAGTGTGCAGAAAGTATCAATTCAGAACTTTAGCAATCCCATGCACCAAATATCAGTGACACTTTGTATTCGCTCACACGTAGGTAACTGCTAAATATACTAAAATTTATAAGTAGAAATTATTTCATAAAATATATATATATATATATATATATATATATTTGAAATTTTTCTGGCTATTTCCAGTAGGATAAATATTCACATTGAGTTAAAAAAGGCTATAATTTTCTGTTAGTAAATACACAATAAATTGCCATATAAAAAGTATAATACTTAAATGCGAAGGTAGCGTCTCTTTAATTTTGTCTTCTCTACTTCAAAAACCATTACCGCACCACACTCACCGTTATACATATACCAACAATATTTATCAGAATATTTAATTATAAATATGTATGACATAAAATAGGAGTAAAATTAGGTAAATCAAGTTTCGTAAAACATTTGTAGCTTTACATATCGTTAAAAATAAATTAAAAAAATATATATATATACATATAATATATATATTAGAGAGTATATATACACATTGGCAGTAATTTTTTGTTTCATTACATTTACATAATCAAAATTTATTTAATACATATAATGTTATAATAATATTTTCTTACTGTTAGCCTACGAGATGTTATAAATGTTTATAACGTTAAATTTAAGTAAGATAAACAGTTCGTTTTGACAATGAACTCTCTTAAAAATGTGTAAAAATGTAGAAGAAAACTTTGTGATCAGAAGTACTGTTTCAGACACAGAGATTTAGAGAGAGTGAGATGGAGACACAGTGGGAAGATAATAGACTCAGTGGGGTTCCTCACTCTGTGTTGGCACGTTACTTATGTTACATTCTTTGGTTTAAAATGCAGTATGTGAAATAATAACAAGCTGCATCTATACACAATCCTATAATTTATGATAGCGTCGAGTGCCTATATAAATATTTATGTAATAAATCGTAAAAATAATATGGAGTGTGTACGGCATATTGTTAAGCATTTAATAATCAATTTTTATTGGGGAATAATATCAGTGAATTAATTTTAATTTAAATTTATTAAAGTTCACTATAGGGAACTTTTCAGAAATAAGATTCTTTTCTTACAGCAGCCAGATTCTCATTTCTCAGTATATTCTGTGGCAAATGTTGTGTGTATATTCATGACTATTACACCAATACTCTTACTGAAACCAACATAAATCAAATTTTCGTCAAATTGTAAAACCAAAGCATCAGCAAGTAACGGTGTATCTGTCATTCATTTATAAATATTTCCTTTTTTAAATATTTCTACCTTAATACATTCTACTGAAAAATTAAAAACAAGTGCATGCAAACCTCACTATAAAATGAAATATCATACACTATTCTAACGTTGTTAATTGTTTAAAAATATTATCTTAAAAACAGGAGTGAAGCATTTTTACCTGAATATTATCATTTATAACAGTGTTTTTGTGTTGGATCATTATAATAAAATGTATTCATATGTTACGATTGGAATTTATAAACTACTATCTAAAAGTAACTAAAGTAAAAAATATTAAAGTATTTATAAAACTATTTTTTATTACTTTGTTTTGATATATAAATACACGTTTAATTGTCATTAAGAGCACACAAGAGGATCTCATTCAATATATTTTAAAACTAATAAATAAAATAAACGACAACCGTACTAATGTTTCCTGCAGTGGTTTGAACATTGCAGACTTGGTATAATAGTTACAGACTGCATTTTATCAGTGCTGTACATGAGTTAATAATTACAAACAAACTGTTTGAAAAATTAAATAAAATGATATTGAATTCTCAACCACTAAACCCGTTTTCAAATAATTGATTGCTTATATTAAATAACTTTTCAATTTAGTGACTTTTTTGCGTAAATAACTTTAGAATTTAATTTTAAATGCACTGTTATGTAGAATACTTGAATTAGATACATCATAGCGAAAAACTTAGAACAAATATACGTAGGTTCCATTAAATGCAGATATACTGGTATGCAATGACATGACATATCGAATAGTGTGCCTAGATTTTGGATCTAATATATGATAATTTATCACGATACTGTAAGGCAGGCAATTGCAGATGTTTGCGCCTATAGTATATTATGTGTAACGGTAATCTGATAAAAAGAATCGGTGTAATCATAGCAGTAGTCGTAACGCAAGTGAAGGTATCCAGAAATTAAGAAACAGGTGAAACATTGACACCAGAATATATATTAATATTGTTTTAATATCCATGGGAACAGAAAAATACAATTATTTGAAAGTGTTCAATAATTTCAAAAAGTGTTGTTTACGTAATTCTTTGACCTCATACTACGTTGGGTTGGAAAAGCAAGTCCAGGGACAGGTGCAAACGACAAAGCTTGAATAAGGGCAAGGACCATTTGTTATAGTTTAGTTTATGTTCAAAGTCGTTTTAAACACGCAGGACGTCAGGAAATCTTCACCAGGAGTACGAAGCCGAAGACCAGGATCAAGACAAGAACCTATAGATGAGTTACTTTGATTATTTTTAAATCATAGTTTTGGCTCTAGTTTTATTCTTACCTAAAGCAGTTTACATGCAAGTTTTAGAGATTATTAAATCACAGTAAAACAACAGTAAAAACAGTTTAATTAAAGTATACGCATTTAAAATTTGAACAGAATTTTAATCTTTTTAAGTACCGATATTTTAGAATTTATCACTTCAATTGGATATTTATCTATTCTACAAAGGAAGAGAGCTCTGGTGAAGGTTTTAGTAACCAACCGAACGAATACAAATGCGTTAGACTATATTTTCTTGCAAAAATGTTTAACACTGTATTTTAATTTAATTGAGTTCTAAAAATGTTACATGAACAAGTAATGCAACACTAATATATACCAGCTAGCACGTACTCGTTCCGAATTATTTTCAATATTTAGCCTTCTAAAAAGCCAAAGTATTATTTTTTAACAAGAAGTAAGGGAAATACTTCTCACAAACAGCTGTATATTTTTTACCAATTAGGTACGTAAAAGAGTTACAAAATCAATATTGCCTTATGTACGATGCATATTATTGATCACCCATTCTCCTTGGACTATTTTGTTACAGAAAGGATTAATAACAGCTAAAACTAAGTTTAATAACTTTCCTTAAAAGATAAAGGTTAAATTTGCTAAAATTTACAATCCTTACGTAATACGAAAGTAATTGAATAAATTATTTAAAACCAATATAAGCCTATTTTTAAAATAGGATGTAACATGCTTTTGATAATAAAAAAATAGTAAGAGGGGAAAAAATTGTGAAGTCTAAATGTTAAATATTACTCAGACAATGTGAGTCCTGATCCTGCCCTCTGGCCATCTCATCGTGTAACTTGTGGTGCTTTTCTGAGTGCAATGGGTTTAAATTACTATAAAAAAAATTGCGATTAATAAAATTATTATTTTACTTTGATAAAATTGCACCTATACATGTTTTTTACGATTTAAAAATTGTTACCTACTGATATAGGAATAAAAACTTGCCTACGCACTTAAGAATTGTGAAAATTCAAATTTGGAAGATACAGTAAAGAAACTTAGTGATGAAGTTTTTCATTAATTCACGTAAAAAAGCATATTGTTTTCTACAAACTAAAAAGACTTTTCTAAAAAAAAGCTAAATATCTACTAGTATTTAGCAGTAACTATTAACGATAAAAAAAGCGATGTTTACTTCAGCTGGCAAAAAGTTGTACATGGTTGTACAGCTGTTTCCTTTATTAAATGGGGAAATACAAATACTAGTAAAGAAATTTATCTTAATACCTGTTGGTTTAAGTTAAATATGTGAAATGTAACAATGTGAAGATTATAAGCACTGTCAGGGCTGTACACGTGCATGTATTTCTTCCGAACGAGGTTAATGCTTGTCTCGTTTATAATGATATTTACATTGATTTTCAGTAACATTAAGTGATGTTTAAACCTATTATCTAAAAGTAATAACATGAGTTATACTGTTGTCTAACATGTGCCGTACACAGTTAATGAAATCCAAGTAACAATTCAGTAACAGAACCCCATAACTACAAAAAATTCCCAATCCATATTTTTATTCCATAAAGCTGAAGACGTTTAAAGCATAAAACGTTAAAAACAAACCTCTAACAATTTCTTCCTTTTCCAAATTACACGTTTCAAATTTTAAACTATGTTTCGTTACAAATAAACTAAATAAATTATTCTCAGTACTGTATTTAGAAGCAAAGAACCATTGTAGTCACAAAAATTCTACCAAAACTTGATTTAAAAAACAACATAACCTATCTATAATTGAAATATGTGCCCTGCATAGTGCTTTATTACATTTTGACATGAACAAAAACCATACAATCGCTAATAGTGAAATTAAATATATAAAGATAACAATCTAGTAAAGCGTTCCTATAACTGTACCACTTCAATTAGTTATTTCGTTTCTCTTGTAATGTGGGAGAAAGCTCTGATGGCAATCTCAGTAACTAATACAATAAAGTAAAACTTAGAGACCATATTATTTTCAAAACTTTGTTCCCATTTTTCAGAAATTATTGCGATCAAACGACAAAATATAATTTAGTTACGAATTGTAATCTAAAGTTACTAGCATCCACTAATTTCAACTTATTGTCAATGTTTACCCTACCATAAAATGATAGAGAAATAATCTTTAAGACGTCTATAAGACAATATTTCTCTTAGTAATCTTAACGCTTGTTATCAAATATGTATGAACGGGTCAAAAAAAATTGAGGAATTATCAATAAAATGTTATTGTTAATTGATTCTCGTTGTACAATTATGGTACAAAAGGATTAATGACGGCATAAAATCACAAGTTATTTCTGTTAAAAAGAAGCGTTATTTGTCAATAGATTATATTTACGAAACAAGAAATAAACTAATTACTCATACCATTAAGAGATTAAAAACTTATTTCATTGTAAACGGGATATAATTTATACTAACTTTTAAATGATTTTGTGCTGTTTTTAGTGTCAAGAAAAAAGTTTTTTGCAGAAACTAAAACTACTTTAATATAACAAAAGTAACTCATTAATAAGTCCTGGTCCTGGGACAGGTTTATCGTAATCCTGTTGGAGAATTCTCCGGACATGCGAGTTGAATATAAAACTGAAATATGAAAAAAATCCTGGTCCATGTGAAATTTATGGTCATCACATTTAGTTTGTCGTGATTTTGCTTCACTGAAGATGTGATAGTTAGCTGACTTTTGTAAATAAATATTTAGAATTTATACGTCATTTGTTGTTTCCATGTGTAGTAAATATTGTTACACTTGTTTGCGTTATGACTACTACTGGCATTAAACCAAGTTTTGTTATCTTATTACCTACATTCACATAACTAAAGACAAAGATGTAATGTTGCCACGACTTAGATTTTGTATGTGATAAATTATTATTGTATTGAGGCAATATCCCGTATCAAGTAGAATTGAACTTCTTTTTAACATCAAAATAAAAGTAGCTGCGCGGAATGTGCAAACAGAACAAAAAATATTTTAGGTCCACGCCTGCTTGAGAAAACCATTATCTATTCTTGATCAGACATTCGTTAAGAATATTACTTGAATAGTTTTTTCTAAACTGAAATGAATTGATCCACTATCTGTTATATAAGTGATATTATAGAATGTTTATTTTATATACTAAAAAATGTTTATAATTTAATAATTTTTT
>NW_025780750.1:0-47492 GCF_021130785.1 Homalodisca vitripennis
TTTATGGGATTTCTTTTTCCTATAATGAAATCTCCAAAATTTTGTTTTGCAGAACTGTAAATAAGATTATTTACGGAATGGGATTAATATAATAAGTGTCACACAATTACTTTTTTTTTAAATAGTTTTAATAAAAAGTGTATTCTCTTTTACCTTTTTCTTGCTCAATTACGTAGAATTTAATTGTGTAACATTTCAATAAGAAGTAGAGGTGGAGCTGTAATGTAAATTTTTAGCCATCTCGTAACATAGTTTAGCTTATATGTTTATACAAAGTTCTCAACTCACTCAATTCAGTTTTGCGTGGTGGAAGCAATACATCCTAAATCTTAAATTTGTTGCTGAGGTTTAGTGAAACCTACTACTCAAGACTGGAAAAAATTCATTTCTGCCTATCATTCAGTCCTGGCCTATCTGGCTGCCCGTACGACATCTCGGAAATTATTTGATATTTTGCATGAAGCTTAATTTCTATATAAGCAACATTGAGTTCAATGATGGTGCATTTCAAAACTGAAATTTGCCCGAGCGTTAAGGAATATCTTTAGATTGGTCTTTTGTGTTAATGTAATATCAACTCTAAAATATCAGAATATATAAATTTACAAACAGACTGCCATGTGATTAGAACACACGGTGGAAAAATTGATTGAAAGAGTAAAACGAAACAAATAGCACGGAAAATCATTGTTAAAAGCTGGTGATAAGATTTGATTTCAAATTATTCGTTGTGGTATTCTCCCTAGCTCGAGTGTGTTAACCCTATGTTGGGAAATGGCGTAGTGTAGAAGGTGCAACGGTTTATCGCAAGATAACCGGATCAAAGCAACGTCGAGCATGGTTGCTGCTTGGATGGATGACTGTTGAGAGATCCTGTCCTTGCAAGTTACGCCTGCCTGGTCGTTGGTGGTGGTTCGGAAGTCACATTTAAGCCGTTGGTTCCCAGGTTAAGTGTTAGAGAGGGTTTCTTAGCTCTAATTTCGGCCTGTAAAATAATACCTCTTTACTTTACTTTAATTTAGCTCAACATTTTAAAAATTTGAACATCGCTATGAACCCTAACTCAATGAACAAAGGTAAGCATGTTTCATGTAGCAATATATGTCGAGAAACATTTTATCCGTAGACTTCAAATGTTGAATAAAACTTCATTTCTAAAGGGACAAGTATGTGTTCTATTATGCTGTGTGTCCTAACATGGCATTTGGCTTCACGTAGTTTTTGTTTCAATCTATATTTAGTATGATTGTCTGCATGTTTATCAGCATGCAGAACGTCCTCAAAATTAAGTTATACATGGTTTTAGAAATGTTGTGTGTTACTTCATAGATTGCTGTTATTAAACATGAGGTATAAAATACTACATATTGAAGTATCACAATATACTATCTTGTAATATCTGTAAGATATTTTCTGTTAAGTTCGGCAAAGACAAAATGCAGCCATGATTCCCGAAGGCAAATCAAACACATTTTTTAAAGAGTCTGAATAGAAAGATTAGAGGAAAACGTAAACTCATCTGATTTTACCTAATCCGTTAACAGATCCTGAATGGAAATAACTTACCACGTAAAAACTAACGAATTAAAATCAAGACATTTCTTTTATTAATTTTAATTTTTATATCCATTGTATGACTTTTTGCAATTGATTTTGGTTATTTATGAATTACTGAAACTTTTCACTTTTTAACATATTTCAATTCTCCATTTATGGTATATTTTAACTTGTTAGTGTCTTCTCTTTTGTTTAGAATCTATTATATTCCCAATCCTAAACAATTAACTAAATGCTAAATCAATATAGTATTGGCATGTTTAGATCGATTTTACTAATTTAAGATTTAAAGCATCCCATGTTGTTATTGAAAGTATGGTGACAATATTTTATCACCTTAGAGAGTCCTAGGGGGAAGAGTCACTTAGATTTCCATAAGGTTGCTTCAAGCGTAATGCTCGTGAGTGCATCTGTCCACTTAAGCCCATGCGCGATGTACTTTACGCTTTGTGTGTATTTAGATTACTTTTATTATCATCTCTACATACGAGCTGATTCCTTTTCTTATTCGGAACAATATCCTTTTACCATTTATTGATACCTGACAGTATAATATGATTTCCGATTTGTGATCATTTTCTATTGTTTAAAGGTTATTTTGAACGATTGAAGGATTGTGAAGGAAACAGGATTTATTACCGGAAATTTGCCATCGTTTCGGTGAAAACAAGAAATCAGTAACACTACGTTTTTCTAGATCTGCAATCTGATCTCTTCTTCAGGTAAATAACTAACCTAAATACATAATTACAAACTAGGTTAAAATAAACAAATCATACCAAAGCGTTGAGGCACGCCTAAGTCAGGAATCACAACCACCATGTTTTTGTCAACTTCGCTAACTCTAAAACATGCACTAAAAAAACTATACACAACACTTATCATTAAAACTGAACTACAGAATACAGGTCACAATACGTCTGCATTCATCTGCTAACCATCTGCTACGTTGAGGAGTCAGTTTCACTGAACGATGGCAAAATGTCCGTAATAATCCTGCTGCGATCATTTATTGTAACAAACATGAAGAAATATTTATGTACATTACTACCCGAAAGGTAGTGTTTTAGGTTGTTTCCGAATATATTGTTTGGTTTCAAGTCTTCCTTCCATAATAATGAGTTATAAACACAACAATTATTAAGGTATTAGAACATTTAACCAAGTTCTAAATTCCTTTAGTAGTGGCGAATCCTTAGAATGTTTATTATATTGTGTGGTACGAAGGAAAAAAATCATAATGCAGTTAAGGTATAAGTTTAATATCTTTTTAATGATATTGTTTGCATTATACGTATAGTATTGCTATCAATATTAATACATATCAGCAACATATAATAAACCAAGAAATAAAAACTCTGTGTGAAGACTTAACACTACTGTATTAATAGAGGCTATTATGGGTTTAATACTAGCTAGCGTAAGCTGCCAAAACCAAACTGGGGTTGAGGTACTCGTTTCTGGATTGGGTTAAATCTTATGCATCCTTATTTAAGTGGTTTTGTATTAATCTCTTATTATTTCCTTACCATAATGGTTACGGAATTACTGTATATTGTCTTCATTAAAGCTAGAGCCACGTCACAAGAAGAACCGAAAGTGTCACTAAGAACTTTTCTTCACTCGTAAACCTCTGCAACTGAATAAGGATTTGATTATCAAAGACTAATCTCATATAATAACAGGATCTACAAAACAGTATCACTGAGAAATATACATCGGTAAATCAATACTCGATTAGAAACACGACAAAACATAGACAACAAATTACGACCCATTACTGCTATAGACATCGATAAGTTGTATAGCTACCTGCAGTTTATGTCTAGTCATCAAACAGTTTTTGCAGTTATAACAACATTTTATTATCAATTCCTTGTGCACATTCAATTTCTTTTCAAAATTAGAATTGAAAATTTAACTTTAGCTCTTAAAAAATATCTGAAAGATCATGGAGCTCATTGATGGATAAAGGTAATATACAAATTTCTAGTGAAACCTTTTGAACGGTTTTTGCTTCTAATTTTAACTTCCTCTGGCATTATGGAAATATTATTCAGGTCATTTATTAACAAACGTATTATTCGTAATATAACAGTTAAAACTCTTTTACAGGAATATTTAAAATGCATACATCAGTTACTAACAACTGGGACTTAATTTCTCCTCGTACTTTCAACATTATCGACTTATTTCTTGAAACAATATGCATAACCTTTATATGCTTAAGTCCCTAATATATACAATTATGTTATTAATAAATTTTATCATATCTGTTAGTGGGGAAGTAAAGAAATACGAATTTCCAAATAACCTACTTATTAGAAAAGAACAAAATGAAAAATAACTTTACAGGTAAAAGACTCGTAGCGCGTTAAGTAAACTGATATTTTCTCATTATTTGTGCAAGTCAGGCATCTCTATAGAACGTTAAGTGACATTTGTCACCCCTGGGAAGCTCAGCTGATAAATATTGTCGCCCTACTATCAATCTCAACACGGGCTGTTTTTTTGTTGATAGCTTGCCATCATTATTCATACATTATAAATTTTATCTTTTATATTTGTTATATTTATATCGTTAGTGGTGAGTGTTTACAGTTCAAACGCCCTTGCTACTCTCAGGCTGGTCTATTGATTATGTTTCATTGTTTTAAGTAATCCCTGATAGTAATAATACAGTCTTAGCAAAGAGTTAAGGCAGAAATGGGGTAATCATTCAAGAAAATTATCTTTTTCGTATGAGTGACAAAAACATATAAATGGTGCACTATATAATTTGGGTGGTCAGAATCTATTTAGGTGATATTCTATATCTACTTCAATATAACCAGATTGTCCGCTTGTGTGAAACAAAACCGGCTCTCTGCTCCTTGAATATAATAATAAATAATAATAAAATAATAATTCAATACTAAGAATACTACTAAAAATATTAAATACATTGAGAACGGTTGAATATAACACAGATGATTAAAATATATAAGAGACATTCCAGAGCTTTCTTTAGAAATTTTCAGGATTTATTTTACATATGACAAAATGTAAATCAATATAAAACATTTAAAAATTTAAAACCTCAATAGCTACCTGAATATAAATTATTTGTTTTTTTTCACTTCTTAATTATTTATATTAAGGGGAATATTCTCTTGTAAATTAATGTTTACTTTTTTATGTAAAGGTATTATTAAAACTTCTTAAAGCACTGTACAGTAAAAAATTTATAGTTATGTTTTTATTTTGATAGAGTAATTACAAAATTTTATTTTATTTTTTTTACCAAGTTAAAGGAAATAGGTTGATAAATTTAGTACTCAACACAAACATAATAATTTTGGGAGTCCGAAATGTCAAACTCTAATTGTCTATTCTTGTTTGGTTATTAGGTTTTATAGTATGAAATAATCTAATGTCAGTATCCCTGTTAAAACTATGAGTGTATTAAATAATAGTATAATTAAAATATCCTTACACTTTCGTATAAATGTATTTGATTTAATACTCTAAAAACGAAAACGTATTGATTTTCCTCTTCAATCTACATGAATGTGTTATTCATAAATGTAATCTTTAATCTTACAATTCCTAATATCGTACATAAATAAAGTTAATTTGCAAATTAGTAGAAAAATATGTTTGATGTAGAATGCATGCACTATGATGATGGAATTCAAAGTACCTGCTAATGGTAAAAGTACACATTTATGTTTTATATACATGAATATTTCACAGCGGGGTGGTTTTTACTGTTATTATTTTAATGTATGTAAAGTTTTTTACGTCATTCAAGGACTCAGAGGTAGGTTTCTATGTTTATTTTACAAGATTTAAAGTTTGTCATATTGTGTTGTTTATCCAATCATACTTTACCCGCATTGTTAGATCATTTTATTAGTAAGAGACACGGGAGACAATAATGGTATATCCTTGGGTTGGAATGTACTCGTACATCGTGAATATAATCATAGCATGTATTTTAAATACAAAGCATTCGGAATGTGTTGACACAAAATACACCGTAGATTTATGTACAAGCGTAGTACCCAAGTGACGCTGCTGCTTTTGTTTATAAACATAGTTTTTGGAATACCACACTATAAGTGACACACACATTAAATCCAGTTGGTTGTTATATTTTGTTGAAAACTAAGGAAAATCTGTATACAAATTTAATCAAAAATAAAATTATTTTAAAATTAAAAATACTTTGTCCTCTCTCTTATGTCACGTAATCCAATAATATATTTAAAATAAACACTGATTTTGAAGTCTTTAGGCAAATACGTGGAAATATTAAAAAAAAATATCTGCAATTTATAATTAAATTAAACTCAAAAAAATACGTTACTTAGTGTGAATAAAATTTTATGTACATTCGTAGTAAGATAGGTCTCTTCTATTGTCAGCGGGAAAAGCGATATACTGTGGACTCCTCTTTGGTAAATATCAATCCCGAGAAAGAAAAGTGTAAACCAATCTTAGTCTGAAAACCTATTTCAAGATGTCATATGGACAAGTGAATGTTAAAAATGTTAGAATAATTTAACTGTTTTTTTTTTCAGTTTAATAACTTTATTTTGTAATAAAATATATACTTTGAATTATTTTGTGTGATTTCAAGAATATTCGTTTCTTTGAATGTTTTTCACTTACGTATCTTTATTTATATATAATTAGGTTTTAATTATAATTATAATCTATTTGGCACACTTATTTTATGGTTTAAGATGTAGATATCTTCATCGCACTCATGTGTATATATGTATATCTACATATATTGCATTAAAAACAGCTTTTTTCGATAAATAAGCTTGTTTGGTTATGTAAATCTCTGGAACTGTTGAAGTAAGTGCTATAGAACTATTATTTAATATTCATATTAAAACAAATGAACTATACAATTTTGGTCTCTTAGATTACGTAAATTAGCCCCATTTCATTTGTTGATAAGAATTATTATTTTAATGTTAAAAACTATATAACTTCAAGTTACCTTATTGCGGTTATTTACAATATTTGTGCTTTCCGAATTCCTAGTTGTAAATTTAAGGTGTTTTAATCTAAATAACACTGAAAATTAATGAGTCTATGTAACCAAAGTGAACCAACATTTAGAGTATTAGAAGGAACCACTGAGCTATGAAATCAAAACTTATCCGAAAAGCCATACAGTTGACATTCCTTTAATTCCTTATTGTAAACTTCGGTTTTATACATTAAGAATGTATAGCTGTATATCTATTAATCAATAGAGCAAAAAATTCGTGAAAAATAAAATTTTGCGTATTATACAAACAAGTGTATGGAGTACTTTCAAATAACTAGCTATCATAAAACCATTTATTGAACACATTTTAAAACAAATAAGCGACTAAATAATGACAATCGGAATGCTCTGCCTCCATAGATAATGATAGTTTGCTCGCTACAATAACATAGCAAAGCGCTCAGGAATCCGCGCTCAAATAACGCCATTGTGTAGGGAATGTTTTTTAGACCAAAGCAATTTGTGCAGCGTAGCATAATGATCGTATTGTTTGATGATATTTTAATTAAAGCTTATATTTATATTGCAATCATCTGAAAAAATACTATAAATGATTGTTTCATGTTATCCGTTTCCAATAAATAACAGGTATTAAATACTGACATGCATAGTATGAACAGGAAATCTATATTGCATTACTTTTTTCTCCAAATATAGACTAAGATCATATACGGGTTAAACGTATTATAGATAGTTAGTGTAATACAAGGCAGGAGACACCACACCAGGTGTCACGTAACATCCTGTGTGGAAACTGAGCAAACATTCCTGTGTATTACTCATGTCATTAGGCTACACATGTTACATGATATGATACTTTTCAGTATGTTTACAAGTTTATTGTTTTTGTAATTTTCTTGTTGCCATCACGGTTATCCATAAGAATATAAAAATGTTAGAGAGCGGTGAGTCAGATTCCATGGAGTGATATGCACGGTCATCGGAATCACTATTTCTGGTAATAGAAATAAAGCTTCACGGAAACGTTTTCGCCTTTGTCAGTAGGTAGAGACAGAAAAACATGTAACTTCAACCTCTTCCACATTGGCCTAATATACTTCAATTGTTAGTTAAACCTTTCAACATTCAATCTAATATCATGAAATATTGGTGAGAAATCTAATTTATTTAATAGGTATTAGTAAAGACGCTCCCCGCCCACATATTTACACTTGAACGAAAATGGATAATTTTTAAATGAGGACGTTGTTATATATTTTAAATACATAATCGCTTATCTCAAGGAGTGATTAGAATGTAATTAAAAAGAATATGCCCAATGGTATTCCTGTTTTTAGAAGGAAATAGCGTGTGAAAAGCAGATGAATGCTAGCCCTTATTATAAATATTTATGAGTAGTTGGCTAATTCATAATTTTTACATATTTATAATTACATGAATGAAGCTTTAAAAAAAGTTCCTATATAAAGCCTGATGCGTGGATTTTTGCAACGACAGATAAAGGTTTAGTACTTAAGGAATTTTTCATTGGTTCTGATAATTATTTTCAATATAAATTTTAGAATATTTAAAATGTATAACTTTTACAATTATTAAGAATTCAACATTAACTTCTTGAAACAGTTCACTGTCCTGTCTGAGTGTATTGTGCGAATTCTTGTAATAACTCTTGATATACAGGTTCTAGAGACTTGGATATAAAAGTTGGGTAAAAAATTTAAAATAAGAAGTAAAAATAGAGTGCTTACATTGTTATTTATTTTTGTAATTCTATCATTTTGGTTAATTTAAAAATCAATATGAACGTAGATTTGTTCGGCAATCCGACGCTAAAACTTGTAATCCCTCAAATTTGTGGGGGGGGGAGACGTTTGACATGTCATTCACTAATAATGTTAATATTAAAAAATACTCTTTATAAACATTGTACATAAATCTCCTTTAATTTAATAAATTTCAAAATTTAATCTGTAAACCTATATCATGAATAAGAAAATTAGCTGTATAGTAATTAAAACTAGTCTCCGTTAATTAAAACTTCAAATTTGATAACTTTTATTATGTTACATGCAAGATCAAAGTTGTAAAATCCAAACTTTCGAAAAGTAACCTTTCTAAAGAAATATATTACAAAAGCAATTTCCTTACCATTTCGTGTCCTCCAGCTGCACGTAAGGTAATCTGGATCTTCTGCTCCTTGGTCTCCATGTTTCCAAGGAAACACCCATAACCGCCCTTGGAATATAGATCAACCTTTACTATATGATCTATATTATTAATTTATTAGCAATTTCATGTTTTTTTTAGGTGCTCTTCATCTAATTGTTTTCATAGCAAACAACATTATTGTTTCAAGTTTTTCAATCCTAACGGGTCAATAATATTTCATTTACTCGAATAGCCGTCATGGAATGATTATAACAGTATCCTAACCACTCAGTCTTGCGAGACCAAATTGTGGTTCATTCCGGCGGGAATTTTTTCAAACTCTTATGGTAAACAAGGTTCTTAAAGGCAGGTTTGATCTCTAACATATTATCTGGGAGTCAGAATTGATGAACATTACTATTCTTTCATTTTAATGATACCAATTTTATGGAGTGTAGCAGTAATAGTTAGCGAATTACGCTTTAAGACTTTGTATGAATATAATGTAAAAACATTTTTTCATAGCAATTTCAGTTGAACCATATTGTATGTAAAATATAAAATCTAGACAGTTTGATGTAGCTATAATCCCAAACTTAAAAAGGAAGAAATCGGTGTACTACTACAGGGTGATTTTTTTATTGGTGTGGTATTTAAGTTGGCACCACTATTAAACAACAATTAAATTTGAATAAAACAGCTGATATTTGTTTATTATATTATGTCATTTCGATATTTGTATTGTCTAGTGCGTATTATTGTATAGTAACCATGAACAGACTTACAAAAGAAGAGCGTTTTGCGAATAGTGTAAATTTATTTTGAAAACCGCAGTTCAGTTTCGGGCAACTTAACCGAGCTCTTCGTCCGATTTACGGGCCTCATAATCGTCCATCAGAGTCAGGTATTCGAGCTTTGGTTAATCGTTTTCGTAATACCCACACTCTTTGTTGACAAGAGGCTGTTGATGCTGTTGCTCATAGTGTTGAAGAGGATCCAAAGTGTGTCGATTCGTCATCGTGCGCAGCAATTAGCGATCTGCTACTCAACTCTATGGAATATTTTACGGAAGGAATCTACGCCTATATCCATACAAGATTCAGTTGGTGCAAGAACTGAAACGATTAGACTATCGCAAGCGTCTTGATTTCGTTGAATGGGCTCAACATAAGATAACACGTGACCCAGCTTTCGCAGGCAAGACATTTTTTCAGTGATGAGGCCTCATTTCTGGTTATGCGGCTTTGTCAACAAACAGAATGGTCGGATTTTGGAGTGATGAAAACCCAAAAGAATTTGTTGGTATGCCCCTTCATCCACAAAAACTTACCGTTTGGTGCGCCATTTGGGCAGGTGGTGTTATTGGCCCTTATTTTTTTAAAGACAATGCTGGCCAGACTGTTACGGTAAATGGTCAACGCTATCGGGCAATGTTACGGGACTTTTTCTTTCCTCAGCTAAACGAACTTGAAGTGGATTTAGAAAATGTCTGGTTCCAACAAGACAGCGCGACGTGCCACACGGAAAACGACACACAATTGGCCTCTTGGCAGAAACATTTGGTGAACGTACCATCTCATTTAGAGGTAGTGTCAACTGGCCCTCACGGTCATGTGATATCATGCCAACAGACTACTTTCTGTGGGGATATGTTAAGTCTCAAGTATACGCTGACAAGCCACAAACTTTAAATGACTTGGAAGCTAACATTCGTCGAGTTATTGGCGGAATTCAACCACAGCTGCTGAAAAGAGTATTCGAAAATTGGACTTCTCGATTGGGCTTTCTTCTACGCGAACGAAATGGAGCCCATATGCCAGAAATCATTTTTAAACGTTAATGCCATGACATTTTAGTTCAAATAAATGCATTGTTATGTCAATGCAGGTTGTTTTATCATTTTTTTATTTAGTTTTTAAAAACCGCACCAATAAAAAAATCACCTTTTATAAAAGACCTTTTTATAATAATATAGGGTATATTCTTAAAAAAAAGGTTAAGACAAATACAGTATGTACTTAGTAGATTATAATATGGCAAAGCTAACAGAAAATGGTTAATATACAGAACAGTCATGGTAAGTTGTTTGATCCTCGTACGAAAACATACAGTACAAGAGGTATGTGAGGTCTGTATAATGAATCTAATACGTATCATTATGTTATCTCGAGTGGTTTGGAATTCCTTTGTATTGGTTTATTGTTTAATATCTTAAGTTAAACACAATTACAGAGGTGAGGTTTTGTTTGCAATTAAATGTGCTAAATAACACGTATTGTAATTTAATAGATAATGATGGTCCCCTTCACCACCATTATTTAAGAGAGTAGGATTAAAATGTTATTACATAAAAAAGCGGTAACTTCCTAAATATTAGTTCTGAATGAAGACCTGAAGTTTTTACAAACGTTTAAAGTTATCAAATACAATAATTCTTATTCATGGATCACCCATAATATATAAATCGGTTTACAACAAAACTGTACGTTATTGAAAATAAAATTTAATTTAGCAATTTTTCAGTCTTCTTCCCAGTTCACTACGATAGTAAAAAACATTTTGCAACAATATAATGTCACACTCATGTTAACATATTAAAAATTTAAAAGTCAGTAAACGCATACAAAGTAACTAATGCATGAGATCAAGGGCATTTTTCAGCGTATGTGTACTTCAAGTAATAAAATTATATATATATAATCGTAACCAGCTACGGTTGCCCAACTGAGAGAATTTTCTGCATTTATCGATGATCAGCTGCAACCATTTGTCAAACAACTACCCTCCTACGTAAAGAACACTGATGACTTCATTTCAAAACTATCAAAAGTTAATCAACCTGTTTCGAAAAACACAATTCTAGTTACTGTTGATGTCACATCACTGTACACAACCATACCACATGATGATGGTATAAATGCTGCTAAACATTTTCTCAACAGCAGACCCATTGACTCTAAACCTTCTACAAATTTCTTACTAAAACTTATACATTTTGTTTTAACAATGAACTGTTTTAGATTTCACAATAAATTTTATCTACAAGTCAAAGGCACAGCCATGGGAACAAGGATGGCTCCCTCTTTTGCCAATTTATTCATGGGATTATTTGAAGAAAAATTCCTAAATTCTCAGAACCATCTTCCTTTAGTTTGGTTTCGTTTTATTGATGATGTATTTTTTCTGTGGGATCATGGTGAAGAACTCCTTCAAGAATTTCTGCATGCATTGAACACGTTTTCGACCCTCAAATTTACTTGGAAATTTTCTCATGAAATTCTTACTTTCTTGGACGTAGATGTTTTTATAGAGTCTGGTTTGTTAAAAACTAAAATACATGTAAAAGACACAAATACTGTGCAGTATTTGAATTACAATAGTTGTCACCCCACTTACGTGAAAAAAAAGTATTCCGAAGAGTCTTTCAATTCGAGCGAAAAATCTTTGCAGTAATGAGGACGATTTTATTAATTATATCAGTAAATTAACTTGTGGTTTTAGAAAATTAGGATATCCCGATAAAGTTATCAAGAACAATTTGAATCAACCATCAAACAAAAATAATAATCCTTTTCCCCAAAACGATCCAAAATTCATAACAAAATTTTATCCTGGCCTTCACAAAATCAACGCAATCATGAAGACAGCCTTTAACCTACTTCAAAATTCTCAAGAAACTAAAGACTTATTTTCAAAATCTCCAAGAGTTGTATTCAAAAAGCCCGCCAACATTAAACAGATGTTGGTCTGTACTGATCCTCTAAAAAAGGAAAATAAGGAATCACAGTCCTTTGGTTGTAAACCTTGCCAAAAACCCCGTTGTGGAACATGTAAGATAATGTCTACAAGTCAAAATTTCAAAAGTAATGTAACCAATCATGTATATCCAATCAAAGGAACTATCAACTGTGACACAAAAAACCTTATTTAACCAATTTGACTGTAAATTTTGTGAAAAACAATATGTCGGCCAGACATCGAATCCTTTACGGATACGAGTAACTGGCCATCGATTTGACATTGTCCATAGCGATATAGAAAAACCTTTAACCAGTCACGCTATCAATGTCCATAAACAAAATCAGATAGAAAAATTGCTACACACCATCAAAGGCATAAATAAGATCCCTGAAGATTCAAACGAAAGCCTTAATAGATTTAAATTGAAAAAAAGTGAAACTGCACACCAATTGGTGCTTCAGACAAGACATCCAAGGGGTCTTAATTTAAGATAAATTTAGTTTTCGGCAACTTATTCACACACGTCATGCCATGGCCCATCAGCTGCTGATCTACTGTATTTATTTATAATGTTTGTTTTTCTTGTTTGAGTTCTAACCTAATGTTTTTTTTTCACAATTTATGTAAATATTTATACATGTATATTTATCTGAAGAAGTGTACCTAGATACAACGAAAATTTATAAATGTTTCAAACCAATATACCCTCCGTGGTTTATTTGTTAAGAAGAGAATAAACCTGTTTTCTGTAAATATATATATATATATATATATATATATATATATATATATATATATATATACTATATACATATTGAGAGAGAGAGAGAGAAAACCAGTCGGTGAATTATATAAAATATCAGAGTTCAATTAGATATCGCACAAGTTTGAACCCTATGTGTGACGACAGCTTTTAGAATACAGCTTTTACAGTATTGGCTCCCTTTAACTTTTTATAATAAGTTACGTTATCCTCAGGCTTGTTAAGTATGGGGTAATACATAACAATAAAAAGAAATAATTACAAATGGTAGGAGTAAGCTACATCAAGTGTCACGTAACATGCTTCGCTGAAGGTGCATGCGAATTGTCAAATATATAACTCATTTTATTCTCGAAATGTCATGTGAGCTGATAGGAATACAGATATTCATATAAAACATAATTTGGCAAAATCAGTAATTGTGTCTGTTTAAAAATTAAGTTTCTTGCAAAATTTAAAATCTATGGAAGAAATTTTAGTCGGAATATCTTGTAATATGACATAATTACGTTTTTGTTCATTATGTTAGGTACTTTAGCAGTGTTCCAATAAAACAAGATTTGGTTAACTAGGGTGTACAAAGTATATTATTTGAGTGTTTGATTTAAATTTCTAAAAATGTTAAGTTTTTAAATAATTTATATTTCTGAGATATCTTGCAGACAGAAATGAAATAGAAATACGGCAGTTTCAAAGACTAAGCTTCGTGAAGGTTCAGCCAATGACATATGGATGATTACATAACGTAATGTGCAATGTGGTGAACAAATCTATATATATAAAAATGAATGTTTGTCCTTTATGGGATCGTGAACTATTGGACCGATCATGATGAAAATTTGTACGTATATGTATTTTTTTCCCACGGAGAAGGTTTATATGCTATGCCCATTGATGTTATCCCTTTCCCGATTCAGGATTCCGCCCCACTGGTTACAGAAATACCCATAAGAAATGCATTGCAGCAAACATATGTTAACGTCTTTTCAAATTTTTAATCAGCTGTTCTTTGTATATTATAAAATATAGAGCTGTCAAATTATTTAAAATGTAAGTACAATTAAATAGTTATGAAGGATTAATATTAATAATATTAATAAAGTTAGAAAGCATCTATCCGTGTGTGAACAGCCGTTCAATTGGATCGGATACATTATGTGATTCGGAGTGCTGATTAACATCTTATAAATTCAAACGCATTTTTTAACGTTGTTCCCGTACAATTATGCCTCCAAAGCGACAAGCAATTGGTCGATCTACACCTCAAGCTCGGAAGAAAAGAGCAATACGAGCCTCAGAATCAGACGAGCAACGAGTATTAAGGCTGGAAAATATTCGAGTACATGCCGCTGAAACCCGTTCGACGGAATCATCTGAACAACGAAAATTGAGGTTGGAAACTAATCGAATACGTACTACTCAGGCCCGTTCGTCTGAGACAACTGAACAACGGGAAAAGAAGGCTGCAAAATATTAGAATGAGCAACGTTCGATCAAGACGAACGTTGCACATTGATTTAAATCTTGCTGCATTCTATTATGATAGTAATAATGATTACAGTCTTCATCCAAGTGTCGTCATTGGAAAAATGGATAAAAATTGTATGTATTGTGGCGCCCTTAAATTTTAAGAATGAAACACCAGGAATGTGCTGGCGCCAATGGAAAAGTTATACTGCCAGAATTACATCCACCACCCGAACCACTATCAACGTTGTTATCAGGTGTTACACGTGAATCGAAGCAATTCTTGGAAAATATTCGCAATTACAATTCATGTTTTCAAATGACATCGTTCGGTGCAACTAACATCGTGCGTGAAAAATTACATGCCAACATTTTAGAGTGCAAGGGCAAATTTATCATCGTGCCGGATCGCTGCTACCATTGCCGGGACGCAGATCACAAGTTTCTTCAAATTTATTTCATGGCAAACAGTCATGAACAAATTGAACAACGATGTCATTACCATGCAGGCACTAAACGAGAAATCGTGGCTGCGTTACAAGCCTTTTTCGATCAACACAATGAATTAGTTCAGTTGTTTAAAACCGCCATTCAACAAATGCCAGCCGATGACTACGCAGTTGTAATTCGAGCAGATAAAAGACCCGTTGGCCAATACGAAAGACAATTTAATGCACCAACAGTTGATGAAGTGGCGATCGTGATAGTTGGCGAAGAATTCGAATCACGCGACATAATTCTTCATCGCAGAAGTGGTGACGTTCAACGAGTCTCCGAAACTCATCGTTCATACGACGAATTACAGTATCCGATTCTGTTTTGGCGAGGAGAAGATGGATATCATTTAAACATCAAAATGAGAAATCCACAAACAGACGAGGAAACGAATAAGAAAGTCAGTGCTATGAATTATTATTCGTATCGATTGATGATTCGTCAAGACGCTGAGAACCACATACTAAAATGTCGACAATTGTTCCATCAATACATTGTCGACATGTACGCGAAGATTGAAACCGAACGACTCTTATATATTCGATTGAATCAAACCAAGTTGCGGTCTGAAGAGTACATCCATTTACGAGACGCAATCGTTAATGATGGTAACAAGAATCCAAACGAATTAGGAAGAATGGTCATATTACCATCGACATTCACGGGAAGTCCACGGCACATGCATGAATATGCACAAGATGCGATAACATACGTTCGCGCATACGGTCGTCCAGATTTGTTCATCACATTTACATGCAATCCTACGTGGGATGAAATTAATGAACTTCTGTTAGCTGGACAATCATCTTCGGACCGCCATGACATTACCGCACGCGTATTTAAACAAAAATTGAAATCTTTCATGGATTTTATTATCAAGCATCGTGTTTTTGGAGAGGTACGCTGTTGGATGTATTCCATTGAATGGCAGAAAAGAGGATTGCCACATGCACATATTTTGATTTGGTTAGTCAATAAAATTACGCCAAATCAAGTTGACCAAATCATCTCAGCAGAAATACCAGATAAAGACATTGATTCAAACTTATTCGACGTCGTTACCAAAAATATGATTCATGGTCCATGTGGCGCATTTAATAACAATTCACCATGCATGTCTGATGGGAAATGCACGAAACGATACCCAAGAAACTTGGTTTCTGAGACCATTACTGGCAATGACGGATACCCACTGTATCGTCGACGATCAGTTGAAGATGGCGGCAAATCCATCGTTCTGAAAGTACGAAACGTTAATGTCGAAGTCGATAATCGTTGGGTTGTTCCATATTCACCATTGCTCTCAAAGACCTTCAAAGCACACATTAATGTTGAGTATTGCAATTCAGTAAAGTCGATTAAATACATTTGCAAGTATGTCAACAAAGGAAGTGACATGGCAGTCTTCGGAGTAGGGAATGTAGCGGCACCGCTCGATGAAATCAACCAATACCAACTTGGACGCTACATTAGCAGCAATGAAGCAGTATGGCGCATCTTATCATTTCCAATCCATGAACGACATCCAACAGTAGTACATTTGGCAGTGCATCTCGAGAATGGACAACGCGTGTACTTCACAACAGATAATGTACGTGCAAGAGCATTGGTTCCACCGGCAACAACTTTAACTGCATTTTACTCATTGTGCCAAGATGATCATTTTGCAAAGACTCTACTTTATTCTGAGGTACCGAAATTCTACACGTGGAATGCATCGGCTAAAAAGTTTCAACGTCGCAAACAAGGTAAAGTAGTTGAAGGACATCCCAATTTGTATTCCAGTGACGCATTGGGTCGTCTGTACACTGTTCACCCGAACAATACCGAATGTTTCTATTTGCGATTGCTGTTAATCAATGTACGTGGACCGATGTCCTTCCAAGATTTAAGGACAGTCAACGGTCAGTTATGCGCCACTTATCATCAAGCTTGCCAGAAACTAAATCTTCTTGAAAATGATGCCCATTGGGACACTGCACTCGCTGATGCATCGAATACTGCTCGACCACAGCAAATACGTACGTTATTTGCTATCATTTTAACAACCTGTTTCCCATGTAATCCAAACGATCTTTGGGAAAAATACAAGGACAACATGAGTGAAGACATTCTACATCGTTTGCGCATTGCGAATCAAAATTCGGACATTCAATTCACTCCAAACGTGTATAATGAGGCATTGATTTTGATTGAAGATATATGTTTGGCAATTACTAACAAGGCACTGGTGCAACTGGGAATGCCTGATCCAAACCGACCAGCGAACAACCTTTTCGATCGTGATTTGCAACGAGAAACACACTTTGATACTGTCGAATTGGGGACATTTGTTCAGATAAATCTTCCGCAGTTGATTCCAGAACAACGCATTGCGTATGACAGAATTATGCGTGCCATTACAGAACAGAGTGGTGGACTATTTTTCCTAGATGCGCCTGGTGGTACAGGGAAGACTTTTCTTCTTTCACTCATTCTGGCAACCATACGATCACAAAATAATATTGCACTGGCCATTGCATCATCTGGAATTGCGGCAACTCTTTTGGATGGTGGCCGAACAGTGCATTCAGCATTGAAACTGCCGTTGAATTTGCAAAACACTGAGACACCAACATGCAACATCAGTAAAAACTCTGGAATGGGCAAATTACTCCAAACGTGTCAAATTATCATATGGGACGAATGTACAATGTCTCACAAGAAAGCATTGGAAGCAATTGATCGTACACTGCGAGATTTGAGAGGAAACGAACAGATCTTTGGTGGCGCACTCATTTTATTGTCTGGTGATTTTCGACAAACGCTGCCGGTTATACCACGTTCAACACCCGCTGACGAACTTAATGCATGTCTCAAATCATCAGTTTTATGGCGCCATATACAGAAATTGATTTTGAAAACCAACATGCGTGTACAACTACAACAGGATGCATCGGCTGAAAATTTTGTAAAACAATTGATGGATATTGGAAATGGGCGAGTGCAAATTGATGAATCTACGCAATGTATCACCTTGCCAGCAAACTTCTGTAAGATCACAAAAAGCATAGATGAATTGGTGCAAAAAGTTTTTCCAAACATTGCACAAAGCTACAAAAATCTTCAGTGGCTCAGTACGCGTGCTATATTAGCAGCCAAAAATATCGATGTCAATACCATTAACTTCAATATTCAGAATGGAATACCTGGCGAAACAACAATATATAAGTCCATCGATACTGTGGTGAATCAAGACGAAGTTATCAACTATCCAACTGAATTTTTGAATTCGCTTGATTTGCCAGGCATGCCACCGCACGTTCTTATATTGAAAATTGGCGTACCCATCATTCTTCTTCGAAACATAAATCCACCACGACTTTGTAACGGAACCAGACTCTCAGTCAAGAAAATGATGAACAATGTTATCGAGGCAACAATTTTGACTGGAAAATTCAAAGGTGAAGACGCACTGTTACCACGTATCCCAATGATCCCAACAGATATGCCATTCGAATTTAAACGTTTGCAGTTTCCGGTGCGACTCGCTTTCGCAATAACTATCAACAAAGCACAAGGACAATCATTGCAAGTATGTGGATTGAATTTGGAGAATCCATGCTTCTCACATGGGCAGCTCTATGTGGCTTGCTCACGCGTTGGAAAACCTTCTGATTTATTTGTTTACGCACCAGATGGAAAAACAAGAAATATTGTGTATCCCACAGCCCTTCAATAAATATCGAATTTAATCGAAACGCTGCAATGTCACAATTTTTTCGGAATGAACAAAATCAATAAGGTGACTCAAAATGAATTGTATATGTGTGTATTGAATATTTCCTTCAAATTTATTGAATATTTCCTTCAAATCTATTTTAGTTGGTGGCGTAGCAACGCGCGCAGGGTAAGCTAGTTAATTTTATAAACTATTAACTATCTTATATAGGTAAACATTTTAGTGAGTAAAACTCGTATAAAATCATGATAAAATTAAACACCGGCCCTACCTTTTGCTTTGTTAGAGTTGACTTGGCGGAGCTGAGGCAGGTTTTTGTTTGGAACTCTAACTTCACTTGTCTGGCGTTTGTTTCTTGTAGTGTAAAAGGTTACGTGATAAACGTACTACAAAATTTCAATGTTATATCCTAAATTAATTTTCGATCACTCTGAAATATAAGATTTTTTAAGCTTAGCTAAATCCCATTAAGAGGCATGAACTATATCTTGTCTGTATATAATCAAGGATCAGAGAGCCGATTTGCATTACATAAGTATACAACTTGATTCTTCTTGAAATCGTCGTCAGCTGGTCTAATATTTGTAGGAGTCGAAATTGTAAGGTATCAACAGGGTTAGAAATGGGATAAGATATTTTTTCTCAGATTAAATTTCCCTAATCGAAAACATGAAACACAAATCTTTAGGAACGTATATTTTTGAAAATCATTTAATTAGATAAATATCCTTTAAGTCGTCATTTCAAGGCTATATACATACATGGTTATAATAACGCTTATTTAAAAGTTATGTATGTGTCTGATAGTTAGTTTTATGTGTAAATGTAAAGAAATATGAGCTCAGAATATCATTTTCTATGTTAACCTTTCTGACACTCTGTCATTTTGAAAGTAGAGAGGGTGATTAGACATTTGGTTGGTTAAGGGAAATCCCTCCATCGATTTTAAGAAAACACGGTTGTGTGCTCATACATATCAACTCATATAACGAAGTATCTAACTACCTAGGAAGTATCTATCAGAGTGCGTCGAAGATCTTACCGGCAAAATCCGTCAATGTAATACGAGATTCTCGTATTTTGTGTCATTAGTATTATTACATTCAATAGTTTTAATTATTCGTTTCCATTATGGTCACCCATAAGACCAATATAATATGTTGAAAAACTACGTTTTCAACAAAAATTCCGTCTTTAAGTCGGATTCTAGCGAGTTTCTTGTGTTCTATATATTTATTATTTATTTTTAAAACACTAAATAAACATTAACAGAAATTGAAGGTAACTGCAGAGCATTATCAAAGCTATTTTATTATTAATAAAATATTTTTTCAATCGTTATCCAAAAATAAATGGTTTTAAATTCTGTATGCTAATTGTCTTATAGATATTTAAATGTAAATATTTAAATACCATGAATTTATATTCAGAGTTTAAGAAACTGGAATTCATGACTGATGTGAGAAATAAGAACATTTGTTTTTGTTATTTGTACAGCATGTTTTGTAAAATTTAAAAGTTAATAAAAGTAAATTCGATTAAAATTTGCTGGAATTTTTAATCGAGGAATTTTCGTGTTGGTTTTTAGTTTTTTAATCGAATAAATGTTTTAAAATTAATTCTTTCTAAGCTCATTATAAATCTTAAAATAGTATCACGACCATTAGTGTAGTGAAGATAATCACAATCCATTACAAGGATAATGAAAAATAAATTTTCATATTCGTATTTATTCTTTCTATATACGAATAAACATCTAAGCCTCATTCACTCACTTATCACTAAATCTCAAACTTCCCGATATCCGTGAAAGTTCAAAATTTTCATTTATATGCTAAACAGAAAAACTACACACTTTTAATAAAAATAAAACCTTCATATGGGGATGAGATATTTTTGCAATCCCCTGAACAACTATATTTAGTGTTTCAACATCTCGATGTTCAGAATCACATCAAATAAAAAATATTAAGTAAAATTTAAAACGTAGATTTTATTATATTCTAAACGATTCATTCAAGTAATTAATGTAGATCTCATTTTAACGGAATTTTCAAGCTAAAGGCGTGTTTCATAAATTTATGTTGTTTTGTTGAGAGCACTTTTCGAACACAATGACGTGGAGATGGATAAACAATGTGTGGTTCATTAGTTTATCTGGACAAGTACTTCCAGCATCTGGAGTGGCTCCACCTCCCACCAACCCTCTCCGTAATGCTACTCTCTCGCCCTCCCTCAGATAATTTAATAACTAAAATAAGTGTACAATTAGAATCAAGCATACATAATACATTCTTTTAAATCAAGCAGTTATTTTAAGCAGTTATCTTACATGAATAATTGCTTGCATATAACTTTTTTGACAACGGACAGTAATGTCCATAATCTAAATATAAATAACATGAAGTTATAGTAGTAGGTAATGTATTACTTCTCAACGTATTGGTAATGTTCTTTATACTACTTCTGTGTCTTACGTGGGATGAAGGTGGTATTGGATTATTAGGCCGGAATTGGAGAATTTATATACTGACTTGATAACATATGCACGCCACATACTAAAGAGTGTAATGATGCCAACCAACATGACAACCCATCTTAGCGCAAAATTAGAAATTTTCAAACCAAAGCCAACAGGATATTGTTTTATAACGTGAAACAAGAGTTCTTCTTAAAAAAAATTATGTTCGTTAATTATTATAGCATTCTCCACACTGTGAGACACTATCAATATTAAAATGTTCTAGCTACAACAGATATTGTTTTAATGTGTGGTTTTGTAAACTAATTATGTTAGTATAAATGTTAATAAATAGCTGCTTTACCTAATTATATATATATATATATATATATATATATATATATATTATTATATATATATATATAATATTATAGTGTATATATTGTTTTATATATATATATATATATATATATATATATATATATATTAGGTGTTAAAAAAATTTTAGTAATAAATGACTTACTTTTATTTATTAAATGATTAATCACAAGCTGTTGTAAAATGTATTGTAACTGACTGTCTTTTAGGCAAAGTAAAGTTAAAGCTGCTGTTTGCAATACCAAAAAACACTTATCGAATAGACATATAGAAGTCCTCATGGTTTAATGATTAAATTAAACATGCCTCAAGGTGTACCGAGATTTCTTAAGTGTTACACTACAAATATAAACTAATGAAGTACACAGATTATTAATTATAAATTATCAACTCTTTTCGTCCGTACTTTCCACCGTTACATGTCTTAAACATAAATGTGTATTGGTTTCTATGGATTTAATAACTTCTTCAATAAAAGTTTATGAATTTAATGAAAGCTTATGATAGTGAACTTTAATTAGGTTAAAACTACTATATATTAAGTGTGCATTAGATACTAAACAACCTTGCTTCTAAAATATTTTATGCCGTAACTTATGTTGTACCTGTTGTGTGTTCTGTATTAAACTTAACTTCTGGAAGCTCACAGCCATGATTGTCTTAATCATCGGCCAGCTCTTGAATTGAGTTCTCGATAGCTCGATATATCTAGGCAAGTCTAGAATATTATATATCGTCAGAAATATATCATTCTTGGAGCAATTGCTTTTGATGGGCACTTTAGACGATTTAAGATGATTACTTAAATTTTTAGAGAAGCTGGTCATTCCAAGATTTCTATGTCCGGACATCCTTGGTTTTAAATTCCTCTAAGATCTCTCTAGCACTGGGATCTTCCGGTTCCTAACAACCTCTTTTCTCTAAAATCTTGTGAAAACAAGACAATGAAATCACTCTAAACTTAAATAAATTATTTGTTATGAAACACTGTTAAAAAGATCGTTTAATCGACTATTATACAAAACGTGGCTTTAGCAACAAGTACATTTTTTAATACAGCTGTATCAGGGGCTTCGACGTACTGACCGCGTAGGTAGGTGATTAAAATCTTCGTATTTTACTAGAAGAGGAGATACAGTATTTATATGCTGGGTTTACAGTATTATATACAGTATTTATTCAGTATCCACGATCTGGATGGTATATATCTATCTAATTGCTTTAGAAGCAATATATCGGATACTCATAAAGCCAAAATTCTCCAATAAAAACAAACACTCTAGAAGATCGGCAAGTTCTGTGAAGGGGTAAAATTCTCTAGGAATTAGACATTTCATAAGGCCAGTAGTAGTTAAAAGATCTTGATAGTTTAATTTGCAGAGTTTTCAAGCAGAAAGCCACCGTAAGCCATAGATTTAAATACCTCAAGAACAAATAACGTTGGTGCATTTTAGAATACATGATATACTAGTTTCTGAGAACTGTCAAAGAGTAATTCACCATACTTGTACCGTATGACGATAACACATGGGGGTGGTGACTTCTGAGGTCGTAGTAATAAATACTAGAAATACAAAGTTTACTTATAAGTTCAGTTTAATTACGAAAACTTAAAAGCACCACTTTTAGATGGTAAAGGAAAAGTTATGTAATGCCACGTTGCTGCCAATTAGACTATAATAACTAAAAAGTATATCTTCTAGGTGGGCCTAAAATATCCAATGTTCTATTGAATTATGCGTACGACGTTTTACTTTACAAAACAATAATATTTCACTTCCCTTCGCAATAGGTAGACTCACAACCCGGGTGTCGGCGTCTTGGCACGAGACATTGAAGCTGTAGTCTAAGAACGGTTATTTCTAGAAGAGGAGTAGAAGTTGAGAAATGGTAGCCATCTATTCAAACAACACGTGAGATACATCAGCTACGTAAACTCGCCTAAAACAAATTCGCGACGGTATTAGCCATTTAATGATACAAATTACTATTTATAACAACGTGCTCGTCGCCATAAGGACGACGCCACAACCTTTATCTATCTCAATCAAGCAAATAAAAGATCTTCAAGGGTAAGTTACTTTACTATTCACATCTTTACTTTACGTTACATTCATTTTATACGTTTGGCATCAAAGGGCTAATTTAATAATACGAAAAGATAAATTTTACTTACGGACAAAGCGCGCGAGGTCTTATCGGTTACGTAGTTGGGCTGCTACAAAGGGTTAGAAGAAAAAAATTCATACGCGTGCCAATTAGGTAGTTACTCCGCCCAATAATTTAGTTCCGGAACATTGGATGTAAAATAATATTATATTATACTGGCTGATTAGGTTGCGAAATTTACATTGTATGAAATTTAATTAACTAATTTACGGTACAGAATATCCCCCCTGTTTTGATTTCGCAACCTAATTAGTCGCTTTACTTTAAACATATTCTAAATAACAAACTTAATTCAACCTTTTATTCATTACATAAATTCAAATTCAACCATAACAATACGATAGCGCGGGGTTTCAAAAGTTTCCTATGAAATCCGCTAGATCGCATGCCAATGCAGTTCTATGACTGCTCGCTTAGGGACCAAAAATAGAAAATCAATTTAGGCAAACTATTTTCATGCAGTGCACGTTGCAGCGTTTTAGAATTTGCGGGTCGTTGCAAGAATAAGGGCATTTAAGGCGATTAAATCGTAAACAAGTGTAGTGTAGTGTTTTGTTATATAGGCGCCACATTCATACTTCTTTTTTGCATTCATACCAGTGTTTTGTGTATAGTGTTGTGCCATTAAATACCCTGAGACTTGCGGACAAGTTACCAATATGGATCGAATACTTTGGAATGAAACGTCCCCTCACGAGAAGCTATGTCTCACATTTCGTATTAATACTGCATCACTCTTAATATATATATTTACATACAACATCCTATACATCTTACATCTACATAAATTTTAACACTTCAAACATATCTACAAAATTCAAAATTCAACATTTCGGCATACCTACAAAACATAGACAATTTTTCATATTTGGTTCCCTCATTATGAACAGTCAGGATCAACTTTGTCTCATTTCTTTATACTAAGTCTATTTACAAATTCTTTTTCTATATTTTATTTCCATTGACACATTCGTTAACAATTCACCAAACAGTTAACTTCCTGGATTTTATCTTATCTTTTAAATTTGGCAGCAAGTGGTTCCTTAAGCTAGGGATGCTACAAAATTTTTTTTTTTTTTTTTATTTATACAGAACAGGTCTTAATTTAATTTTAAATCTACAATATGAACCTTTTTTACATTCAAAACATTTTCAGTGTGTTGTACAATACAAGTTACAGGGCTTAAAAAATATAAAATTCTATAAATTCCTACATATTTTGGTGCTAATTTTGCACAAAACTTTTCTACCTTATTGCTTAAATAGTGGGTTCTAATCCATACTAAGGAATGCAACTTAAAGGGATGTTTTACATTTTGCTCTGAGTACTTTTGTCTATTACTGTTATGTGCTATACTCCTTTTTACATTCACCACAGCTCTCTTTAAATTGTTTACAACAGTTTCCTTGGACAAATTCTCACCAATTAGATCATTTAGCTTCCATAAATTAGATAAAGCATTATTACAGGAACGATTAAACATTAAATCAAAGGCAGCAAAACCTGTGCTTTCATTATGGGCGGTGTTTAAACTTAATTGTATATAGCCTAGGTCATTATCCCAATTACTATGACAGTTGTGATAGAAACTACGTAATAATGTAGATATGTTTCTAATATGCCTTTCTGATTGATTTCCATTAGCCCTGTAAGGCGCTAGTCTATGGTAGCAGAGTCGCGCAATAAAATTGTGTACCGTATGACGATAACACATGGGGGTGGTGACTTCTGAGGTCGTAGTAATAAATACTAGAAATACAAAGTTTACTTATAAGTTCAGTTTAATTACGAAAACTTAAAAGCACCACTTTTAGATGGTAAAGGAAAAGTTATGTAATGCCACGTTGCTGCCAATTAGACTATAATAACTAAAAAGTATATCTTCTAGGTGGGCCTAAAATATCCAATGTTCTATTGAATTATGCGTACGACGTTTTACTTTACAAAACAATAATATTTCACTTCCCTTCGCAATAGGTAGACTCACAACCCGGGTGTCGGCGTCTTGGCACGAGACATTGAAGCTGTAGTCTAAGAACGGTTATTTCTAGAAGAGGAGTAGAAGTTGAGAAATGGTAGCCATCTATTCAAAACAACACGTGAGATACATCAGCTACGTAAACTCGCCTAAAACAAATTCGCGACGGTATTAGCCATTTAATGATACAAATTACTATTTATAACAACGTGCTCGTCGCCATAAGGACGACGCCACAACCTTTATCTATCTCAATCAAGCAAATAAAAGATCTTCAAGGGTAAGTTACTTTACTATTCACATCTTTACTTTACGTTACATTCATTTTATACGTTTGGCATCAAAGGGCTAATTTAATAATACGAAAAGATAAATTTTACTTACGGACAAAGCGCGCGAGGTCTTATCGGTTACGTAGTTGGGCTGCTACAAAGGGTTAGAAGAAAAAAATTCATACGCGTGCCAATTAGGTAGTTACTCCGCCCAATAATTTAGTTCCGGAACATTGGATGTAAAATAATATTATATTATACTGGCTGATTAGGTTGCGAAATTTACATTGTATGAAATTTAATTAACTAATTTACGGTACATACTTTAGACTAGAAAATAAGACAAGGTTAAAGAGTTATAACCAAACCAGATACAGGATTTATCACCAACATGTATCAGGATTTATTTTTCTATATATAAAAGATAGAAACGTACAGCGTTAATCAGTACATAACATGATAGAAAGACTGAAGGTTTTTATTCTGACTCTCGATATAGTAACACCTGAGTGATTCTAATAGCCATATTTGCATATATGATGGATTGTAATAACCATATTTTAACGTTATCAAAAGTTCCATTAAATTAAAATAAGTTTTTGCTTTTCAGAGCCTTTCAGATACCAAGTGGTTTAGATCTCTGTAGTTCTAAAAGGTCAGATTCTATGAACTATGACCTTTATCTACCTTTAACCACCATACCACCGACCATCATTGTATCTATTGATGTCGATTAACCAATAAGGTCTTATTGGTAACTTTGATCGTCACTACTTCGCATATTGTAATGTGTTTTAAATTGATTTAACTGTCTAATACAAATAATGTCATTTGCTAACAGCATAATCTAAATACTCACCCATAACAAGTACTCTGGGAATGAATTAACGTGTTAGAGATAAAGAAAATAATTGGAGTAATTCAGAAAATAATTTCGCAAATCCTGGCATAGGGACAGATTTTTACAACCACTTAAAATTGGAATATGTTCTAAATATGAAAGGTCAGTACCCGAAAATTTATGTATGCAGAGGGATACTGAAGATCGTAACCATTGCAACCAGAAGTAAAAAAGTGTTTGTTAAGTAATCAAAATACATAAAATCCCCATTGCTGACCCTTCTATAATAATCCATATAATGTGTTTACATCTATAGGAATACTTAAATGAATTCGTCGTAATCATTACTTCCTATAATAATATTTGTTTTCATGTTTTTTTGTTGCAATATCTCCTACTTCCACTAATACAAACCTTGAGAAAGTTTTAAATGCTTATTGTTAACAAAGTAATGTTTCGCTGAGGAGCATATACATGTTACATGTGTCAAGTGTACATATTAAAAAGTCCTATGACAGTACTCTGTTTCTTGGTACGGACTATTACGATAAACTGCAATAATGGTTCATATCAGATGGGGAACGCTATATTTTTTCTCAAAACCTTTAGATACCTAGAGAGTACTTTCTTCTAGAAAAAGTGTGAGAGAAACCTATGCATTCAAGGACTTTTTTATATAGATTTGTGTATTGCACTTAGCTATTAAATATTTGTAATATATAGTAAAACTGTAGAAAAATCATATATATAAGTAGATAATAATATGGCGGTTCTGGACCACTTTTGGGACAGCCCAAAAATCAATACAAATACTGTTCAATACACCATAAATATGTAAAAACAAGATAATAATATGGCGGTTCTGGACCACTTTTGGGACAGCCCAAAAATCAATACAAATACTGTTCAATACACCATAAATATGTAAAAACAAGATAATAATATGGCGGTTCTGGACCACTTTTGGGACAGCCCAAAAATCAATACAAATACTGTTCAATACACCATAAATATGTAAAAACAAGATAATAATATGGCGGTTCTGGACCACTTTTGGGACAGCCCAAAAATCAATACAAATACTGTTCAATACACCATAAAAATGTAAAAACAAGATAATAATATGGCGGTTCTGGACCACTTTTGGGACAGCCCAAAAAATCAATACAAATACTGTTCAATACACCATAAATATGTAAAAAACAAGATAATAATATGGCGGTTCTGGACCACTTTTGGGACAGCCCAAAAATCAATACAAATACTGTTCAATACACCATAAATATGTAAAAACAAGATAATAATATGGCGGTTCTGGACCACTTTTGGGACAGCCCAAAAATCAATACAAATACTGTTCAATACACCATAAATATGTAAAAACAAGATAATAATATGGCGGTTCTGGACCACTTTTGGGACAGCCCAAAAATCAATACAAATACTGTTCAATACACCATAAATATGTAAAAACAATTCACAATACAATTTACTTAAATAAACTATGGTAAACTGTATTCAAGCAATTTTTCATAACAGTATGACAACACAAATTGTGGAATTTATAATACTCGAATGTTGAATTTAGAATATGTTGGCATTACCGTTGAGCGAGAAATGTTGGTAGCACTGCGCGGCACACAGGAGAACAGCCTTTCCCGTCCAGACCTCACACTAGTCAGTCATATTTAAATTTTACTCTATACTTTTGATCCAGGAATGTTAAAAGTTCACTGTTTACTGGTTTAATATCGCATTCTCTTCATCTTCAGCTCTATTTGGAACAAGACTTAGTGAAATTAATCCGTAGTGACAAGTTCAGTGCTTTATATTCTACAAATTTTAATGAACAGATATTTCTTAAATAAAAAATCTGTTCTACTAAATAGTCACCAAACAACATGGACTCTCCAAAGTCTCTACAATTTCTAGCATTTCAAGAAGTTACCAAGGGAAAAAATTATAAAGAGTTCCAAGAGTTACCAGAATATTGCAAACTACAATTGATATCAGCATTAAATTTAAAGGACTTGGATTCCAAATATATTTCAACACGGATAGCTCTAGCGGACATGTATGAATTAATTTCAAAAGATCTTGGAAAAAGTTTAAAAGAAAAAACAACAAACAGAATATTTTAAGCAATTTTGTATGGAGTTTTTTGGGCACTATTATAACTTTATCCACCATAATTTGATCAAAACTATGAAGGATTGGAGCTACAGAAGTGTTTATGAAAGAGGATGTAGGAATTATACAGCATTACTAGAGACTCTTTGTCAATATCAAGATTTATCAATAAAATTCATTAAACAAAACAAAGAATTCTTGCTTTTCGTTTTTGATGACATTTTGGATGAAATGAAACACATTAATGTTCGTAATATTCCTTGTGATTCTAAAGAAGAAAGAGAAAATCTAATTCTTGAAAAAATTCAAGCGTTTACATGGCGGTTGGAGCCCCGAGGAGTTGGAAGTATATTGATCAAGCCACGAAATAAATCCTTATTCTACAAAGTTAATTGTTATAATTTCTTTTTCTTTAATAGTCTTCTTTCCAGTAACAATCAAGTGTAATTTTTCATTTTTGTTTAATTCTTTAATCTTTTTTTCATCCAAAACAGTCAAAAATCTGTTCGGCAAGTGTACTTTACAATCTTCCAACTCGGCAATTATTGTAAACCCGAATTTATCTTTCATTTTCTCCAAATTCAAGATTCTATGTTTCTTCCTTTCTTCCAATTCATTTAACTTCTTATACTCTTTGAATTTACATTCTCCAATATCATTTAACTCTTTCAAGAACTCCATTTAAATAGAAAAAATTCAAAGACGGAAAAAATGAAATTTGCTAACAATCACTCGAGAAGTCGAGGGAATTGCCAATATCTTCATTGTTTGACGAGGTTCTTCATTTACTTTCTCCAAATGTACTATAAAATCATCGAGGATTTCTGGCTTAAAATCGTAGACAAATTCAACATCCAGATAATGAAAAAATACAGGTAATATCTTTTCATAATAAACGTGTGTATCGATACCTACAAACCTAATGTATTCTTTGAAAAGGAAAATAATTTTTTCAACGGTTCCAAGAAATAAGTAAAAATTTTTTATTCTGTTTTCTAAATTCTGTAACAAATTTTGTTTGTTTCTCACCTCCGTATTGTAATTTCATAAGCAGATTATTCAAATGTGTTAGTTTATTTCGAAATTTCTTAGGTTTAGGTCTTTCATACAAAATTAAATTACAATCTCTACAAACTAAATATTTTTTATCAATAATTTCTCCTCTATTATAACACTTGTAACAGTTGGCATTGTACTCTTCCATTTAAACAAAAAAAGATTTTTTTATAAATGGAGATTATGGAACTAAGTCTACCAAGATATAAATTTTTCAGCACAAATGTTTATGTTTACATTTCTACAACAGAGATAAATAGAAATAATTTCATTCTATTGTACAACTATTTAGGATATTTTGTCTATGATTACAAAGATTATTACGGAAGAAATCGAGATTTTTCAGCAGCGAGAGAGTATATTTTTGAAGTATTAGGAGGAATGAAAGAAAATAATATGAATTTAGCAAATAATTTCCGTTAAAACAAAAAGAAATTCCACTAAATAGTGAAACTCAACTCATAAAATTTTTCCTTATTAAATGGAGCGCGAAAAGGTATCATGTCCCTTTTGTAAAAAAGAAATTTTTAAACATCATTATGATCGGCACTACAACTCAAAGATTCATTTGAAGAACAAAGAAATTTACGATAATGAACTAAATTATTTAAGACAATGGGCCAGAGAAAATCAAATTGCTAATCACGAGAGGATGTATAATATAGATAAATTGAGGGAATTAAAGAAAAATTTTAAAGTTGAAAAGAAAGATCTTAAAGTATTTAGTGATGAAAAAATTCAATCAATCGCCGAGAAATTATCTATCAACACTAACGAAAAAACTAAGTCTGAAACGATCGAACAAATAGATAAACACAAATCTGAAAATATCATCGATGTCGAAGTTTTGTCCTCTATGCACGGTCTGTTCAAACAATACATTTTAACGAATTTGAACGATGATTTCATGTCAATTTACAAGTATCTATCAATTATGAGGCCAGAAATCAAAAAATTTTTAATCGAAAAATTTCAAGAATCCGTTTAAAAATATGAAAGGTTATCTATCTTTAGAATGTGAATACGAACGAACTTTAGTGAATGGTGAACCACAAACTTGCCCAATGTACTTTACTATAAAAGCAGATGAAATCTTCAATGTAAACGATTTTATCACTAAACAATTTAATAAATTAACACATAGAGAACAGACAAATCATCCAAATAAAGGTTCCGGATGGACATTTAAAAGCTGCAAACAACTAGTTTTTGAGCCTTAACAAACACGAAATGATGAATGCAGGATCGTACATCGATTTACCAAAGAATATCAAAGTTAAGAAAGCTTGTATAAATATAAAAAATAAAGATGATTTCTGTTTTATTTATTCTATCCGATGTGCTATTGAAAAACCTGAGACTCATGTTGACAGAGCAAAGCAATACGAAAAATTTGTGAATGACGAAATATTTTCGGGTTTTGAGTATCCAATGTCTCTGAAAGATATACAATCATTTGAAAAACGAAGCTTCAATCCTAAGTACAAATATCCAAAAATGTCTGTGAATGTTTACAGTTTTGATGAAAAAATTAACATTGTTCCGTTACAAATTTCTGAAAAATATGACGCTGAATTAAACATTGATTTATTGTATGTTAAACAAGATGATAAATCTCATTATGTTTTGATAACCGATTTAAATAAGCTTGTTTCTTCTCAGTTATCTAAGCATGAGCACAAAAAGTTTCTTTGTAGAAGATGTTTAAGCCATTTCTACAAATCTGGAGATTTAACAGATCATTTAGAAATTTGCAAGCAACATGAAGTTTGTAAGCCAATTATGCCGTTTCCAGGTCAAACAACAACATTTACTAATTATCAAAAGAAATTTTCTCATCCTTACGTTATTTATATGGATTTTGAAAGCATATTAGAGAAGATTCCCACATGCAAAAACAATCCACAAAGATCGACTACAACCAAGGTTCAGAAGCATATTCCTTATGGTTTTACTCTATATTTAGTTTCGAATGTGACCAATCGTATGTACAAGCCGATATGTTATCGAGCAAAAAATGAAGAAGATTTGCCAAATGTTCCTGCAAAATTGTTTGAAGAACTCAATAAAATATCAAAATACATAGCTACAAAATATAATTCTAAGAACAAAAAACCTATGAAATTGACTGAAGAAGAAGAAATTTCATACCAAAATGCAAACGTTTGTCATATTTGCGAATGGTCTGCTTATGATGTTGGGTCAATTCAGTATGGTTTTACTCCTGATAGTTGGAAAGATAAGAGTTATAATAAAGTGAGAGATCATTGTCATTTAACCGGCAAGTTTCGAGGCGCAGCTCATTCATGTTGTAATCTGAATTTGAAATTTCCCCAGAACATCCCAGTTTTCTGTCATAATATGTCAAATTACGATACTCATTTGTACATAAAAGAGATGGCTAAACAATATGGAAATGTTGATTTGATCGCAAACACAGATGAAAAATATATAAATTATTCAGTAAATTCAGGATATGGATATGAATTCGAAGGTGATAAGCCAAGAAAATTCATCAAGTTTTCGTTCGTAGACACGTTCAGATTCATGGCCTCGTCTATAGAAAAGTTAGCTAAAAATCTAAAGAAAGAAGACTTCAAACATACAAATCATTTTATACAAGATGGACGAATATTGAACGCAATTCTAGAAAGACAACCAAATGACGAAGAAGAAATCTTTAAAATTCTATCTGGAAAAGGTATATTTCCTTACGAATTTATCGATAGTATTGAAAAACTTGATTACACAGAAGAGCTGAAAATTCAAGATTTCTATTCACTTTTGACAGACGAGAGCATATCTGAGAAAGATTATCAACACTACTTGAGCGTTTGGAACAAATTAAAAGAGAAAAATCTTGGAAATTACTCTGATTTGTACAATATCCAAGATGTACTATTGCTCGCTGATATATTTGAAAATTTCAGAAATATTTGCTTAAATTGCTATAAACTTGATCCGGCACATTATCTAACAGCTCCAAGTCTTGCTTGGGACGCAATGTTAAAATTAACGAAAATTGAGCTTCAGCTGATACACGATTACGATATGTATTTAATGATTGAAAAAGGTATTCGCGGAGGCATTTCTCAATGTATTAAACGATATGTTAAAGCAAATAACAAATATTTGAAAGATTTCGATAAGACAAAACCAGAAAGCTATCTGTTGTACGTCGATGCCAATAATCTTTATGGTTATGGTCTTATGCAAAATTTACCATATAACGAAATCAAGTGGATGGATCCGAAAACTTACACAACTGCAGAATGGCAAGAAACAATTTTGGAACTCACTGGCGACGAAGATTATGGCTATATTCTCGAAGTCGATCTTGGATATCCAACAAATTTACACGAACATCACAAGGATTTGCCTCTTGCTCCTGAACATTTTAAAAACAAGTTGTGCACAACTCTACTGGATAAAACTGAATACGTTGTTCATTCGAGAAATTTGAAATTCTATCTCGAACAGGGAATGGTGTTAAAACATGTGAATAGAGTTATTGCATTCGATCAGAAGCCTTTTATGAAAGAGTACATTGATTTTAATACTAATATGAGGACCAAAGCTACAAGTGATTTTGAGAAGGACTTTTACAAGTTAATGAACAACTCTGTTTTTGGAAAAAGTATGGAAAATGTGCGAAATAGATGTGATATCAAACTCGGTAATGAAGAATTTTCAATGAAACATGCCAAGAAGACAAATTTCAAATGCTTCACTATCTTTGACGACAACTGTATAGCGAGTCACATGTACAAACAGAAGGTAAAATTTAACAAGCCGATTTACATAGGGTTTTCAGTTCTTGATTTGTCAAAGTTGTTAATGTATAAATTTTATTATGAAAAATTAAAGAGTTTTGATCCAGATTTGAATCTGTGTTACATGGATACAGACAGTTATTTCCTAGAATTGAAACGAGATCCTTTTAAAATTATTAAAGAAAATTTAGATGTGTTTGATACAAGTGATTATCCAAAAGATCATGAATGTTTCACTACTAAAAATAAGAAGGTAATAGGGAAATTCAAAGATGAGTTAAATAGCGAAGTTTTAGAAGAATTTTGTGGATTGAGATCGAAAATGTACTCGTACAAATATCTAGACAAAAATCCAGTAAGATGCAAAGGGATTAAGAGAAGCGTTGTAAATAAAACAATAAATATCGAAAACTTGAAGAAATGTTTGTTCGAAGATAAAGAAGAATTTAGGGAGATAACAGTCATCAAAAGTTATAAACATGAGTTGTACACTGTTACCATAAACAAGCTGGCACTGAACGCTAAAGATGATAAGAGAATTGTCCTAGAAAATAAGATCGATACAGTACCGTATGGCTATAAAAATGAAGCAAAATCTGATATATTAGACGAATTAAATAAACTTGGAAACTTTGATATGTAAATGGAAGATGATTTAATTCACTGTCACAAGTGTAAAAAGAAAACGAAAAATATAGATTCTAAAATTGTTCAAACTCAAAACGGGTTGTATAGAATTGCAGCAAAATGTTCAAAATGTAAGACAAATAAGAGTAAATTTATAAAGAATCCTTATGAAAAACAAGTAAAGAAAGAATCTAAGAATAAGGAAGAAATCGAGATTGAAGCTAGAGAAATTCATGCACCGGTACGAAAGAAGTTTAAAAAGAGAAAAATTATAACATTAGGAATTGACGATTTATGGGCAGCAGATTTAGTTATAATGTCTAACTATTCGGATCAAAATGATGGATTCAAGTATATGTTAAATGTTATTGATACTTTCTCAAAATATGCTTGGTCAAGAGCTATCAAAAGAAAAAAAACGGTAAAGATGTTTCAAAAGCCTTCGAAGATATAGTAAAAGACGCGATAAAGATCAATCACAAACCGCCAAATCTACTTCATACAGATAAGGGTTTAGAGTTTAAAAATAAAGAATTTAACGAAGTTTTGAGAAAATACAACATTAAGATTTATCATACTGAAAACGAAGAGAAATCAAGTATTGTAGAGAGATATAACAGAACTCAAAATGAAAGAATGAAGGTTCTTTTTGAGATTAATAAAAACTTTAAATGGATCGATATTCTTCAAGAAATCGTAAAGAAATATAACGATACTGTTCATAGCACAATCAAAATGAAGCCTAAAGACGTAGATAAAGATGCAGAAAAAGAGTTATTAGAGTCGGTTTTTAAGTATGTTCCACCAGAAATTCACACGAAAACTAAATTTAAAGTCAATGATCATGTAAGAATTGTTAGTAAAAAACAAACATTTTCGAGCAAATATAAGAACAATTGGTCAAGAGAAATCTTTGTAATTTATCAAATTAATAACACAGATCCTGTAACTTATAGTATAAAAGATTTAAATAATGAAGAAATAACCGGAAATTTCTATGAATATGAATTGAGAAAGTCAAAGCTGTAATTTTTTCTATATAAATGGAGTCTCAAAAGAAATGTACACAGTGTCAAGAATTTAAAGATTTTGAAGCTTTTTATAAAAATAAGAATAAAAAAGAAGGATTAGGGTCTATGTGTAAGGATTGCCGTAGTAAATATGAGAGAGAATTATACGAAAAAATAGAAAAATTAACGTTAGAAGAGAAAAAATGTTGCGTTTGTAAAGAAATTAAGAATATTTCAGAATTTCACAACTGGCATTATAGTAAAGATAAAAAACAAGCTTTTTGTAAGGATTGTGCTATAAGAATTTTCCGAGAAAGTCAAAATAAACCGACTCATTGCGAATGTGGAAGAGTTCTTCAATGGTTACCTAGTTATGCTAAACATTTACAAACAAAATATCATAAGTCAAAAGTTTTTAATAAAATTTAGTAACATTTTCATCGTGTAATAATTTTTTCTATTTAAATGGAGTCTCAAAAGAAATGTACAAAGTGTCAAGAAGAGAATAGAAAAGACTGTTATTGTAAGGAATTATACGTTTAAAATGGACAAATTAACTTTAGAAGAAAAAAATTGTTACTTTTGTAAAGAAATTAAAAATATTTCTGAATTTAATAACTGGCAGTATAGTAAAGATAGAAAAGATGCTTTTTGCAAAGATTGTGCTAAAAAAATTTTCAGCGAAAGTTATAAAAACGAAATGCCTTGTGAATATGAAAAAAAGATTTTACAATGGTTACCTAGTTATGCTAAACATTTACAAACAAAATATAATAAATCGAGAGTTTTTAGTAAAATTTAGAAACATTTTCATCGTGTAATTTAGATATTCTATAAATCAGTCGAGATTCTGCCATATTTGTAGTAAAATGATTTCCGTTGTATAAAATATTCAAAGATTCTTTCATTTGGTTGTAGAGATTTATACTATTTGGATCTCCATGTCTTAATAAAATTTCCATTTCTGGGTAATCAATTTCAAGTTCTTTCAATCTTTTCGGTATTTCTCTCTTTTGAGCTCTGATAACGTAATAAGGATATTCCCACATGTGATTCTTCTTAATTAATACAAAAACATGGTGTTTTTTCTTATCAAAATTTTTACAAACAAGTTCTGGTTTCATTAAGTCAATTTTTACACTTTGTTTTGCGATTATTTCCGTTTTTATTTCATCTTTAATTTGCAAGTGTTTAACTTCGTCCTCTCTAAATATTTAATCTTGTTTTCAAGTTTGTACTGACCAAATTTACGAATACTTGGCAAAACTTCTTTTGTAACCCAATTTTTGAAGATTTTTTGCCTCTTTTTTATGTGATCTCAAAATTAAAGAATAAAGTCCAGATTCATTGATAAAAACAGTGTCAGGATGAAGATTGTTAAGGGGCCATTCAAATAGCCCCTTGTTTTTTAAGTAAAAATATTGAATTTTGTCATCATCATCAACATTTAATTTAATTGCGTGTTTTGTTTTTTTCATAACCTAATATTTCACAAACATCTTTAGCCTTAAACCAGATTACATTGTTTTCGTCAACAATCGTTACAATGTCTTTATTATTGAATGTAAGTTGATTATTGAGTAGGTCTACAACTGACTCCATTTAGATAGAAAGAAATTTAACTAGTAATTTTTATTTCGAGAATAAAGTCCAGATTCATTAATGAAAAATAGTGTTGTTTTGAAAGTTTGAAAGGTAAGAACGATTCGTTCCCCCCTTGATTCATCATTCTTTCGACAATCTTAAATATATTGTTGTTTTACTCTCATTATTTAATAGATTTCCTTCAGAGTCTTGAATAGTCAGAACGATTTTTTGAATTCTTTTAATATTTTTTCTAATTGGAATATAATCGATTTCATTTGGTTTTTCACTGATTTTTGATCCATAAGCAACATTTGGGAAAAAAGTGTACAAAATTTCAGTTTCTTTGTGTAAATGTTCGGTATGATTTTCAAAACTAGGTTCAACGAGATTGCAGTGCACTTCAATTACATCAAACGGTCTAAATTTTGGCGTTTTATTTCCTAAATATACCTGATTTGGCTCAATAGTTTCTTGAACAAAACCCTAACAATTCTACAATAATTGCTGAAAACATTATTCTTAACTGGTGATTTTATTTGAATTTTATTAGAGAGATAATTTTTTTTGCATTTCAAACTTGTTTTCGTCAAAGTTTAAAGATTTATCTGATTGTTTGAATGTTTTCAGATAATTTTTAAGGGAATTTTTTATTTGATCGAAAGTATAATATCCTTTGTTTAAACCATAGTATTTTGTTATGTTCTTCTCACTAAATCCTATGCAATAAGGAGAACTTTCACTAATATTTATTACAAAATTGTCAGAATAAAAACCGCTTAAACCGATAAAATAATTTGATTCTTCCTCTAAGTGTATAGGATGTTCCAAGTTTAAAAATAATTGAGAGCTTTCTGAAGTCAACTTGAACAGCTTCATTTTCGCAAGCGTTGCTTCAAGATGAAAATCTTCTATTTAAATGGAGAAATTTTTAAAGCAAAAAGATCAGATAAAACTTCAAACGTTTGAAGAAAATAAGAAAGATCAACCAATCAGATTGTTAATTGTTGGTTCAAGTGGATGTGGAAAAACAACTTTATTATTGAATTTTATCTACAATAGGTTGATTCCTTATTCCAATTTGTATGTTTTTAGTAAATCTTTAGAACAAGACGCATATAAAAAATTACAAGAAAGATTTGAAAATATTGAGAAGAACTTAAGTAAGAAAATATCACATTTTTATAATGCTTCCGAGGACATAGTTCCATTAAGCGAATGTAAACCGAATTCTTTAATCGTTTTCGATGACTGTATTTTAGAAAATCAAGACGTTATCAAGGAATATTTCGTAATGTCCCGTCACAAAAATATCTCTTGTATCTATCTTTCTCAATGCTTTTCAAAGGTTGATAAACAAGTTATAAGAAATAATCTGAATATGTTGTGTATGTTTTTAAGCAAGACGATCACTATTCGAGAAAGATTTACAACAATTATGTTGGTTCTGATATGAGTTTAAACCACTTTATTGAGTTGTGTGATAAAATTTGGAAGGAAGACTACGGATTTTTAACAATTAATCTAACTTTGAAGCCTAAAAATGGTAAATATTTGAATAAATTTTCTAATATAAATGCTGCTCAGTGGTCTCGATAAAATATTTGTTACAATTATTTTTACATTATCTTTACTTTTTATTTACATTATGAAAACAACTGAAAAACGGTAAATCTGTTACGTTCCACGTTCACGTTCATGTTTCACGTTTCGTGTTCACGTTTCACGTTCGTGTTTCACGTTCATGTTTTACGTTTCGTGTTCACGTTTTGTGTTCACGTTTCACGTTTTCGTGTTCACGTTCCACGTTCACGTTCTACGTTTCAAAATTTTCCTAAATAAATGGCGAACGTAACTTCTGAAGAGGCGAAAAAACTTGATCAAATCGAAAAGAAATTAATCAAAGAATTTAAAGAACAGATTCGAATTGATGAAAAAGAACAAGAATTTATTCAAAAAATTAATCAACCTGTAACTTCTGCAATTAAAAATGTTGAAGGTAAAATTGAAAACGTTTTTAAGCGATAATCAAAATTTGATGAATTTGGTTCCAGTTGTACGACAATTTGCCGATATTTCGATACCAGAATCTGAGTTTGAATTGCCAAAATTACCATCGTCAACACCATTTAGACCTAGAATCATTGAAGAATCTACAATAGTTGAACCAATAAGTCCTGGAACAACGGATATAATAATTGGTGAAATTGGTAAAAAATTTCTTCCTAGAGCAAAGGATGATAAATTTGGTTTGTATTGGGATAAAAAAAAGAAAAGTTTTATGATTGGAAATTTACCCGTTAATTTTGAACATAATGATATAATTATTGAAGATAAAACATATAAAGGAACTCAGGGTTTATGGAGATTATTAACAGACAATGATGTCCCAAAAGACAATTTATATTCTGAAGAAGACTTGAAAAAGTATACAGAAATTTTATGGAAATCTGATTCAATTTACAAAAATAATGATCCATCAACTAAGAAACCAAAGTCAAGTAAAGGTAAAAAATATCTCAATTTGATTAAACCAATTTGGGAAAAACGAATCGAAGGATCAGGTGTAAGAAAATACAGTGATAATAAGATTGAGTACAGATATATCGACGATTTGACAAAACTCGATGGAATTATTAATTATATTTATGCTCAAGAAAAGGCTGGAAACAACAATTTTTTGAACGAAAAGAAAGCGATTAAGGATTTTATTTCGAACAAACTTGATGAAATGATTGAAAAACCTGATGGAATTAAATATTTAAAACGAGTTTTGCCGGCAATAAGTTCATCTATGATTGAAGGTAGCGGACTTTTGAATGATTTTATCAACAATTTACCTTTTGAATTACACGTACCAGGCTATCAGTATCTGGGACCTGGCACAAAAACTTGAAAAAAGATTGAAAAGAGGAGATCCTGGTATAAATAAATTAGATCAAGCTGCTATGGAACACGATATTTTTTATGCAAAACATAGAGACACAAATTCCAGACATATAGCAGATAAAGTTTTGCAAGATAAGGCAATGGATAGATTTTTATCAAAAGATGCTAGATTAGGTGAAAGATTTGTTGCACTTCCAACAGCTGGAGCAATGTTTTTGAAGAGAAAACTAGGAATGGGAATCGAAGAGAACTTGAAATTTTAACTATATAAATGGAGGTGAATGTAAATTTCAGCAAAAATCAGAAAGAAAAAATAAAATCCGCTTTTAAGAAGAAAATACCCGTTAGTATTCAATTTAAAATAGATCAACTAAAAAATGGCGAAGATAAGATATTTTTAACAAATAGACAATACAATAAACTCGAAAAACATAAGAAAAACAATAAAGGAACCAGAATAGAATTTTCTTATAATCAGTTGAAAGAACTTAAAAATGGTGGACTTTTGAAAGATTTATTAGATTTTGGAGAAGAAAATATTCCAGTTGTTAAAAATGTTGTTCCTTATGTTCGTAAAGCTGCTCCAATCGTTAAAAAAGATGTGATTCCTATTGTTTCGAAACATTTTAAATTGGTTAGATAAAGAGTTGGAAGATGTTACAGGATCTGGATTAGATGAAAAAACTTTGAATTACGTGAAATCAAACATTGAAAAAAAAATTTAAACCTTTAACATTCGGGGAATTGGAAGAAATCTGCAAAAATATTAAACATTTTAGAGGAATCTTCATGAGAGATACATTACCTGAAAAAGTTAAGAAATTTGAATGTGGAATTGTGAATTTAGACTCGATTATGGGAAGTGGAACGCATTGGATTTGTTATTATAAAAATGATAAGAATGCATGTTATTTTGATTCGTATGGAAGAATTGAGGACAAACCACCTATAGAATTGATTTAAATATTTGTAAAAAATCAAGCGTCTACTACAATGATTCTCAGATTCAAGACTATAAAGATCCCCCAATTTGTGGTCATTTATGTGTTTTTGTTTTGAATGAACTGAGTACTGGTAAAGATTTTAAAGAAGTTGTTAACAAATTATTACTTAATAAATATGGATTCACAAAATATTTTTGACGTATTTGGAACACAAATCGAAAGTATTTCAAAAATGTAGATAATAGTTTGAATTTTGATAGTTTGAGAAATGAGTTTGATAACAAGTTAGAAAATGTATTACAAAACCTTCCAGATTCAGATATGTTTGCTGTCGAGATTGAAGATTTTAAAGCAGAATATGATAACAAACTTGCAAATTTCATGAGTTCAAATGAAGTTTGCTGATAAAATAAAAACATTGGAAAAAGAAGTTGATGATGGTGTAAAAAAATTATTTACCAATTTAATGTCTCATATCGATAAAGCTGATAAAATTACTGAAGCGATCAAAGTTGAAAAGAATTATGTTAGTTTGGCTAATAAGAAAAGAATTGTCGGTGTTCGACCTGGTATTGACAAACATGATGTTGTTGTTAAAGAACAAATTTTAAAACCTCTAAAATTATCAGAAAACATCGATATTGTTGATTTACATGATCCGAATGTTAAAAATGCCTTAGATTTTTAAAGGAAAAAGAATTAGCAGTGTTAGTAAAGGAATTAATCCATTTGATGTTGTTGTAATGATTCAATTAGAAGATCATATTAAAATGTTTAATGAACTAAACAAAAATTACGAGAATCATAAACAGCATGTTAAAGATTTTACAACAGAAGTCTATGAAAAACTTGAAGCGAGAAGTAAAAAGATCTATAGAAAATTGTGATGAAAAAATTTACAAACTTTGAGGAAAATTTCAATCTATATAAAGCCGATCTTATTGAAAAAAGTCAATAAATTTCAAGAGGATTTTAATGAAACCTATAGAGAAAAATGTGAAGTTTCTAAAAGAGTAGCTATTAATCAAGCTTTACTTCATAACAAATTAAATAAACTAGAAGAAAACTTTAATAAATTTAAAGAAGATGTCGATAAAACTTTTGAAAACATCGACAACAGATTTAATGGAGTAGGTGGTTACGATGATTCAATTTAAATTTTCTTTTGTAAATGGCGCTCATATACTGTGTGAGGTGCAAAGAGAAAACTGCCACAAACGATATAAAATACTATGCAAACATTAACGGAGTTAAGAGAATTTCTGGAAAATGTGCTGAATGTAACTCTAAAAAGAGCCAATTTATAAAAACTTGAAATTTTTCCCTAATAAATAGAGATGGCGGGACATTACAGTGCTTTCGATCTTTTTATAATGCAACACGAAAGAGATTTGAAAAAGGAACATTGGGACGATATTTCTCAAAAATATGAACTATCCGAAGATATGATGCGATTATACGTAAACAAATTGAATTGGTATAACATTGCTAAATATCAAACTTTATCATCAGAGTTCATTCAAGAAAATATACATTATCAATTAAAAGATCATATGTCTGTTCTTTGTCTCTATCAACACTTGAGTATAAAGTTTTTGGATGAAAATAAAGATACAGTTGATTGGAACAATATTATAGATAGCGGTTACTATCCTGTGCAAATTTTATTGAAATATGTGACCGAGATCGCAAAATTTAAGGAAGAGAATCCTGAATATGACGAAGTAGATCATTAAAAAATGACTCTAAATCTTTTTAATTATTTTACTAAAATTTATATCTTTTCTTATAAAAACGTACATTAGATCGATGAAAAAAATGATATCTTTCTTATACATGATGTTTAAAATTTCTAAATTTTCTCTTATTAAATGGCGGACTACAGAAAATATGCTAGTGATATTGAAAGGGCGGAGTTTAAAAATTTCTATCCAATTAGTAAACAACATTTGAATGAACCGAATAAAAGAACTGAGTTTAATATTGAATTTTGGGAGATAACTTTTGCTCGTCTAACTTCCAGTTTTATATTTCTGGAACTTTAACAAAACAAGATGGTCAAGCATATCTTGGAACTGTGATAATGTTAGATTAATCGATAATTTTATACCGTTTTTATTTTCTAAGATTGAAGTAAGAAAACACAATAAATTGATAGAAGAAGTCGAAAACTGTGGTCAATTAAGCACTATTAAAGGAACTATTTCGTATTCAAAAAGTGATGTTATTTCTCAAACTTCTAATGGCTTTGAATCAGATTTTTTAAATTTGGTGTTTTTTGAAGCAGCTGGAAATTTATCTCATTTTGGATTAGGATTTTTTGAAAATGTTACTATTCCGATCTATAAAGGAGGATTTTATCTAAGTTTTATAAGAGCAGAAGACGATGATGCGATATTAAAAACAAAAACTGGAAATGATATGCCAGTTGATGGCAAAATTACAATTACAGATTTTTTTATTAGAGTTCCAATGATTGATTATAAAATCACGAGTAAAATAAGGTTGATTGATGAAATTACAAAAAGTCAAAAACATTATGTTTAATTTTCTAGATTGGCAATGTATTGAACAAAAAGGTATTTCCGGAACAACTTATTCGTTCGATATCACAAATATTTATAGAAACATCTTCAATCCCAAGTTCGTTATTATAGGTTTTCAAACAGATAGACAGAATAATCAAGAAAAAAATCCTTCAAAGTTTGATAGTTTTGAATGTAAAAAATATCAGAGTAAAATTGAACGGTTCTTATTATCCAGATGAATTACAAAATTTAAACATTTCCGGAGGTCTTTTCAGAATCATGTATCAGATGTATCAAGATTTTAAGAAAGTTTACTGTAATAATAAGGAAATGTATTACAATCCTAAAGAATTTTTAGCGAATAGACCTATTTATGTCATTGATACAACAAAGAGTTTGACAAATATTTCTGGTTCAAAGAACGATATAATTATCAATATGGATTTTCAGAGTGCGGTTACCAATGCGGTTTGTTATGTTGTCGTTGTCTCTGATAAAATTGCTTGAATATGATGTAATCAGGAGTAATATAAGGGAGATACAATGAGAAAAACTCGGCCATACTTCCTACAATCAAATCTGTTTTAAAGTAATGGCCAAGTGATCCCAATTGAACCTAAAGAATTTTTGAAAACAAGATAATTTTGAAATAAGATAATTTTGAAACAAGATAATTACAGATTGTAATAACTTTTAGTTGGTATATATTCGTAGTTAAAATATGCCTTAAGTTTGGTATCGCTTAAATTTTTATTAAAAATATCTAATTCTATGTTACTTAAACTACTTACATCTATTTTATTTTTACGGGCTAATTTTATCCTGTTATATGTATATAAAGAATCTAAAGATATAATATTTTTTATCTTGAATCTAGTCATAATATGTTTTTGAATGTTAGAAAGGTTTGAAATATTTTTGTTACCCCAAATGGTTATTGCATAATTTAGAAAAGACATGACAAATGCTGAAAATACTGACTTTTTGAAGTTTTCTTCTTTACATACATATAACGGTTTCAAAGCTTTTTTAATTTGTTTTTTCTATATGGTTAATATGTTGATTAAAATTTAAGTCTAAGTCTATGATACAGCCTAAGTACTTATAACATTCTACCTTTTTTATTGGTAATTGGTCATTAGTTCTGGAGAAATCTATATATTCTGTTTTTTTGAAAGTTTAAAGTTAATTTATTTTGTTGTAGCCAATTATTAATTTTTCGTCAGGTCCTCGTTTGTTTTTTTTATATAAATCGTTACCTTTAACTATTAAGGCTGTGTCATCGGCAAAGAGTACTAATTCGCCATGTAAATTAAGGGTTGTTATACTATTGATATATATTATAAACAAAAGAGGACCAAGACAACTTCCTTGAGGAACTCCACAGGTGATTTTTTCTAAATTTTGAAATTTTGTTGCCAATTTTTGTATTACAGAACCTGTTATCAAGATAACTAGCAAATAAATCTAAACATTTACCTCTAATTCCTAAATGTTCTAATTTGTATAGTAATATCTTAAAATCTACAGTGTCAAAGGCTTTCTTAAGGTCTAGAAATGAGATTAGTGTATTTTGATCAATACTGTTAACAACTAAATTGATTGCTTCCTCTGTATTTTTGTTAACTCTAAAGCCAAATTGTTTTCTTGATAACAGGTTGTATTTTTCCAAAAAGCTATATAATCTCTCATACAAACATTTCTCAAATATCTTGCCAATTATTGGTAGTAGACTGATTGGTCGAAAATTGGATGGATCTGATAAAATTCCTTCACTTTTGTAGATTGGGCTGATTGTTGCTATTTTTAATCTAATCGGGAAAAATGCCAGTTTGAATACTTAAGTTAAAAATGTATGCTAGTGGTTCACTTATTATGTATACAAGATTTTTGATTAGTTTGATTGGAATTTTATCTGATCCACTTGCTTTATCATTCTTTAAAAGTTTTAATTTTGGTCTCAATTTTCTAGTTTGGTAATTTCAGAGAGATATATAGAGTTCGGATTTGATTTCATTTTTCGTTTTCTAGATCTGGAATCTTTGAAGCCAATTCTGAACCAATGTTTGCAAAGAATTTGTTCATTGTATTTAAATCACCTGTGTATCTACAAGGTTTTTTGGATTTATTTAAAAATTTGTTTATAATATTCCATTTGGTTTTTGAATCAGATGACATTTCAATCAGTTCTTTATAATAGTTTTCTTTTAAAATATTGCTATAATGTTTAATTTTCGATTTATAAAAATTTTGCTTGTTCCAATTTCTTTTGTCTATACAGTTTATTTCTAACTTTAACGGCGGTTTGAATGCCAATTGTAAGCCAATTTTTGTCATCTGAATGAATTTTGAATTTTGGTTTGTTATTTTTTAGAAAGGTTTTTGAAATTAGTTCATGAAGGTGTTGATAAGCGCTATTTACATTATTAAATCTATAGATTAAGCTTAATTTCTTTAAGAACTCATCTGTGATCTTCATTCTTCGTGAGGGTTGCGATGACGTGGTTGGAGGGTGCAGAAAGGGGTCGAGTGATGAAACAAGGTGTTGCGGAGTGTTGAGGCAGTGTAGCCAGATGTTCAGAGTGTGAGGCTGCGGTTGATAACAAGTCCTTGACCGTCGGCTGCTTCAGGATGTTGCACAACACTGCAGATCACGTCATGGTGAATAAACACGTCCGCTGCTTCGAGATGTTGCACAACGCAGATCAGTGACTGTAGACCACATCATAGTGTCGCTTGAAGTAATGAAATAGGCATGATTAGAAAATGTCTTGATGAACTGAATGATTCACACTGTCCTTGAAGGAAGAGATGTTATGATGGATGAGTCTTAAAGATGGTGTAACGTGGTTAAAATTGTAGAATATAAAGCACTGAACTTTGTCACTACGGATTAATTTCACTAAGTCTTGTTCCAAATAGAGCTGAAGATGAAGAGAATGCGATATTAAAACCAGTTAAACAGTGAACTTTTAACATTCCTGGATCAAAAGTATAGAGTAAAATTTAAATATGACTGACTAGTGTGAGGTCTGGACGGGAAAGGAAAGGCTGTTCTCCTGTGTGCCGCGCAGTGCTACCAACATTTCTCGCTCAACGGTAATGCCAACATATTCTAAATTCAACATTCGAGTATTATAAATTCCACAATTTATGTTGTCATACTGTCATGAAAAATTGCTTGAATACAGTTTACCATAGTTTATTTAAGTAAATTGTATTGTGAATTGTTTTTACATATTTATGGTGTATTGAACAGTATTTGTATTGATTTTTGGGCTGTCCCAAAAGTGGTCCAGAACCGCCATATTATTATCTTGTTTTTACATATTTATGGTGTATTGAACAGTATTTGTATTGATTTTTTGGGCTGTCCCAAAAGGTGGTCCAGAAACCGCGCACTATTATTATATTGTTTTTACATATTTTAATGGTGTATTGAACAGTATTGTGTATTGATTTTTAGGGCTGTCCCCAAAAGTGGTCCAGAACGCGCCATATTATTATCTTGTTTTATACATATTTATGGTGTAATTGAACAGTATTTGTATTGACTTTTGGGCTGTCCCCAAAAGTGGTCCAGAACCGCCATTATTTTTATTTTGTCTTTTACATATTTATGGTGTATTGAACAGTATTTGTATTGATTTTTGGGGCACTTGTCCCAAAAAGTGGTCCAGAACCCGCCATATTTTTTATCTTGTCTTTTAGCATATTTATGGTGTATTTGACAGTATTTGTATTGATTTTTGGGCTGTCCAAGAAAGTGTAATTATTTTCAATAACGTACTTCCGTCTCCAGAAATTCCAGAACCGCCATATTATTATCTTGTTTTTTAAATATTTAATGGTGTATTGAACAGTATTAGTATTGATTTTATGGGCTTGTCCCAAAAGAGATCCAGAACGCCTATTAATTATCTTGTTTTTACATAATTATGGTGTATT